>NW_009915404.1:16719-19584 GCF_000696875.1 Nestor notabilis | reverse complement strand
CACCAGCTGGTTTCCATGCTCATCCCAGTAAGCCAGAGGCAGCATCCCGGTGTCTGTGTGGCAGCATCCTTGCTGAAAGGGTGGGTTTTTGCTTTGCTTTCACAGTTCTTCCGCACAGGAGGAGGAGCAGGAGGAGGAGCAGGACATGATGGAGCAGAGCTGCTCTGAGATGACTCTGCTCAAAAGATGTAGGATGCAGGAGGGAGACACATGTGGTGTGCGAGGGTTGGTTGGGTTTGCACTGCGGGATACCAGGCAGGGAGAAGGGATTCATCAGTACGAATCTGTCCCATCCCGTCCAACTCTGCCTCCATCCCGGTCAGCAGCAGCCGGGTGGGAGCCGGAAGAGCTCGCTTGGGCGCTGGGTTTTGGTGCTGAGGGTGGTGGTGCTGCTGGAGCTCTGCGGCACAGCACCTGTGGCTGCATCTTGGAGGTTTCGGTGTGAGCAGAGGCTGGGAGATGGATGGGACCATGCAGAAAACTCTGGAAGCTGTTTGCTCCACAGACATCAAAGCTCATCGAGCTCGGCTGTGCCAGAGCCTGGGGTCAGGGAGGCTGCAGCAGGGGCCCTGTCCAAGCGCTGCTGCCGATGTCATGGACACCAGTGGGGGTCAAGTCAGCCCCAAATTCCCTATAAATAAGTGTTGGACAGGGCCTTGGGTGACATGTTCTGGTGGGAGGTGTCCCTGCCCATGGCCGGGGGTTGGAACAGGGTGATCTTAAGGTCCTTTCCAACACAAACCATTCTGTGATTCCATGAAAGAAAAGTGTGTTTTGGCTGAAGCACAGCATGTGCCTTTGCCAATGTCTGTTGAGCTCATGCTGGTTGGTCCCCCCTCGCTCCAGCCTCGCTGGGAGCAGCTCCCTGACATGAGTGCACGGCACATTTGCAAAGGGAGAAGATGGGAGCACTCGGGAGGTGTAAAGGCTGAGCTGGTGCTAAAGCTTTCCCATTCCTCCTTGGCTCAGCAGGGACGGGGCCGGGGACACGCTGGGTCTCATCTTCTGCCTGCTTTGAGCAAAGGGCCCGTGGGCTGAGCTGCCTGCAGCGTGCGGAGGCAGCCCAAAACCCTCAGCCTATAATTTCCTACCTCCAGCTCTTCTCTTTTTAGAGTAAAATGATATCTTGTGCTTTTCCAGCCCTGGGGCTGCCCCCTCCAGTCTGGACAGCTTCCTCCTCCGAGCCCCGTGCTTCTGCGTGGCTGCTGGTGAGCATCGCCCTTGCACAGTGCCACACAGCCCCGGCGCGGTGCTCAGCACCCTGATGCCAGCTCCTGGGGTGGCTCCAGGGCTTCCCAATGTGCTGTTAATGTTTTCCCTCAAGCCAGGTTAGCAGATAAATGGAGAAGGGTGTCCTGTTGCTGACCCCCTGCTGCTAACGGGTGATGCTCGTGGCAGAGCAGTACCAAAGGGCTGGTACTTGCAGAGCGCTGTGACCCAGGGAGGCCTCATCCTGACCGAGTGCTGATACTCGGATCCATCGGGTTGCAGCACTGATGCAGAAGTGTCCCCCATGTCCCTGGTGATGTGTTGCAGTGATGGTGATGGGTTGCACCACCCACTGCTGTATGGAGATGCCATGGGAGATGCTGGCATGGTGAGATGGGTGTTTTGGGAGGACGATGATGCCTCCTGATGTCCAGGTTGGGATCAAGCCAGCCCCAGTTTAAGGGACCAGCCTTCAGGCAGCCAAAATTGGCCCATTTGGAGTTTTTGCTTATTTTGCCATGATTTGAAAAGTATTTTCTGAGAAATGAGATGTTTATTCTCCCAGCCGTTGCCTTTTCCTGTTGCACGTGCATGGACTCTGCTCCCTGGGGACCACCATGCGAACGGGCTTCGCTTCTCTTTATTTGAGGTCATCACTGATGTCACCTCAGCTGGGGAATGAGCATTTTGCATCAGTGTTTTTCTGGAGCTGGGTTGATGCTGAAGCTCCGGGATGAAACAGGGGTGTTGTGGGGGTGTTTTTTCTGCCTCCCGTTCTTATTTCCCTTCAGAGACAACTCAGGGAAGTTTGCTGAGCAGGGATGTTTGTTGCTCGAATGCAGTGGAGCCGCCTGCAACAACATAGCTGGGGCAGGGTGAGGTTGTGGGGGAAAAGGAAATGAAAACCTTTTCAGCCCAAAAAAGTTCACACAATGGCAAAAACCCAAAGCAAACCCAAGCTAAATATAGCGGGGCCTGTGAGTTTGCCTTGACTCCTGGTGAATGCTTGTGCTGGAGCCACAAATGGGTCGCTTTTAAAACAGAGAGTACCCAACAGAAGTTGTCTTGTTGATGTGCTGCTTTGGGCAGCTTTGTGCTGGGCTGATGAGTCAAGAAGCGGCTGCTCAGGGTCCCAGGGGTGGCTTTTTAGCTTAGAAATATGTGTTTGGAAGAATAAAGTATCTTCTAAAGGTGACACGTCAGCTGGAGCGATGGGTCCCACTGTAACATCCCGGGTTTACTGCTTTATCCAGGTCTGGAGATGGATTCACGCACTGGGGTGATGCTGGGGCTCAGATTGCGGTGGGGATGCAGGGTTGGACCGTGGGACATGCGTGGAGCTGGGGTTGGGATCAGGCTCTCTCCCCTCCGCAGCTGCACCAGTGCTTTGTCTGCTGGCAGGGATTTCCTTGCTCTGCTCCCGCCTCCCAGCGCCTGGGCTGGGATTTCAGAGGGTCCTGACGCGACGTTCCGTATTTGCTGGGGCTGTGCCCATGGGAGCTGTGGCTGCGTGCAGGCGTTTTCCATCACGCCCTGTTCACACGATGGGAGATTTACCCCGGAGTTCGTTCTTTTTTAACAGGTCCCCAAATACACATAAAAATGACGGATGCGCTCGCTATTCCCTGCTCTTTTCCTCCATCCGGAGCAGATGGC
>NW_009915404.1:16218-16709 GCF_000696875.1 Nestor notabilis | reverse complement strand
CGTGGGCTCCTGCAGCTGGGTGCTGCTGCTGCTGCTGAGAACTCAGTTTTGAACAGCTCTGATGATGCTCTTGGCTCTGATGCCCAAACGCTGGTGCTCTGTGGGGGTGCCACACTTGGTGCAAACACCCATCCACGTCACCCTGCCTGGAGCCCAGCACCCCAGGGACAGGCACTGGGGCAAATTGCCCGTGGCAGGTGTTGGAACTGGATGAGCTTTAAGGTCATTTCCAACCCAAACCATTCTATGGTTCCATGAATCCCTGGGGTTATTTTTGCAGGGAAGTGGTGGTCCTCAACATGCTGGGTGCTGTACCCAGGGATGCGCCCTGCAACTTGCTGTGCATGGAAAGGGAGCCAGACTGCTTTGGAAGGGCTGGGGGTGATGCATGGCATGATGCCGAATCCCCAGCAATCATAGAAATGTAGAATGATTTGGTTTGGAAGGGACCTTAAAGCTCCTCCAGTTCCAACCCCTGCCATGGGCAGGGA
>NW_009915404.1:15391-15974 GCF_000696875.1 Nestor notabilis | reverse complement strand
CCCCTCCATGCATGGGAAGCGGCTCTGAGGTCTCCAGCAGCTTCTCTTCTCCAGGCTGAGCAGCCCCAACTTTCTCAACGCTTTAACCCTTTTCACCTTTCTCCTCCCAGACTCCAAGGTCTTCCTCATCTCCAACACGGGTGCGCAGGGCTGCCTGGAGACCAAGGACTCGCTGGTGAGACTCTCCAAGGGCTGCAACGCCAGCGCCCCGGCCCAGCAGTGGAAATGGGTGTCCCGAAATCGCCTCTTCAACGTGGGGGCCATGCAGTGCCTGGGGGTGTCGTGGCACGGGGCCAATGCCACGGCGGGGCTGCACCCCTTGGCCACCTACGAGTGCGACCGCGAGTCCGTCAACATGCGCTGGAGCTGCCGCGGCCTCGGGGAGCAGCTCTCGCAGCACCTCGGTGCCCGCCCGGGCAATTCCTCCCTGGACAGGGGGGACCAGGCACGTGGCTCGCAGTGGAGGACCTACGGCACCGAGGAGGACCTGTGCTCCGTGCCCTACTCCGGTAACGCCTCCTTGGGCATTAGTGATATTCCGTAACACAGACAGGTTGCCCAGCGAAGCTGTGGCTGGCCCCCC
>NW_009915404.1:13845-15197 GCF_000696875.1 Nestor notabilis | reverse complement strand
TGAGTGTGTTGGGGCTGCAGAGCCAGGCAGGACCGGGGCAATGGGAGGTGGGCAGCCTCTGGGCACTCCAGTAGCCCCCACACCAGCACCCCTCATCCCAGACTCCCTCCAGTCTCCCATAGACACAGCCTCAAGCAAGGGCTCCTCTTTTCCACCAGAGATTTACACCATCCAGGGCAACTCGCATGGGAAGCCCTGCACCATCCCCTTCAAGTACGACAACCAGTGGTTTCACGAGTGCACCAGCACGGGGCGGGAGGATGGTCATCTCTGGTGTGCCACCACCCAGGACTATGGCAAGGACGAGCGATGGGGCTTCTGCCCCATAAAGAGTAAGTGTCGGGGATGCACCCAATGGGGAAAAGCAGAAACCTGGTGCTCATCCCTCCTGGGAGCTTTCCTGCCTCTCCCCTTCCCTCCGGCCTCATCCCTCCTCCTGCGAGCAGCCTGCAGTGCTGGAGCAGCGTGGGTTTTGGGGGTTTAGTGGGTTACTGGGCTGTTTTGAGCCGTGGCTGGGACTCTGTTGGGTGCTCACCTTGCTCGGCCCCGCAGGCAATGACTGTGAGACGTTTTGGGACAAGGACCACCTCACCAACAGCTGCTACCAGTTCAACTTCCAGTCCACGCTGTCGTGGAGGGAGGCCTGGAATAGCTGCGAGCAGCAAGGGGCCAACCTGCTGAGCATCACCGAGATCCACGAGCAGACCTACATCAACGGTGAGGCAACGGCAGCCTGGCCACACGCTCGTCTTCATGTGGGTGCCAGGTTGCTCTGCCTGTCCTGGGTGGTTGGTTTGGGGATGGTGACAGGCTGGGGGGTTGAGCTGGGGCTGGGGGCACTGATCCTGCCCCTCTCTGGCTGTGTTGGCCCCAGGGCTGCTGACCGGGTACAGCTCCACGCTCTGGATTGGGCTCAATGACCTGGACATCAACGGAGGCTGGCAGTGGTCAGACAACTCGCCCCTCAAGTACCTCAACTGGGAGAGTGGTGAGATAAAGGGGTTATAGTGGTAATGGGGGGCTGGGGAATAGCCTGTGACCACTGGAGATGGCCCCATGCCTGGGAACAGAGAACCCCATGGGGCTGTGGAGCCGACTGGAGCACCCACAGAACTAGAGGGGGGACACAAGGAGCTGGAGTGGGAATTGTCCCTCTGCAAGCACCTGGGCAGCCTGGAGCACCCACAGAACTAGAGGGGGGACACAAGGAGCTGGAGTGGGAATTGTCCCTCTGCAAGCACCTGGTGGTCCTGTGGATAACCTGGGCTGAGCTTCCTTGTTTGGAGAGTCATAGAATCATATCTCAGAATGGTTTGGGTTGGAAAGGACCTTAAAGCTCCTCCAGCTCCAAC
>NW_009915404.1:12186-13638 GCF_000696875.1 Nestor notabilis | reverse complement strand
AGCCCCGGGAGAAGAGAAGTCTCCAGAGACCTTACTGCACCCTTCCAATACCTTAAGGGAGCCTACAGGAAAGCTGGGGAGGGTCGTTGTGCCCGAGCTTCGCACTGGAGTGCGGCTGAGGAGCGGTCCCCAGCTGCGGACGCCCATCCGTGACCCTGGGGTGCTCACGGGGCAGAAGGACCCTCTTTGTTCATGCTCTGCCCCAGCTCCTCAGCAGCGTGTCCCCCCTCACCCCCCTTCCCAGACCAGCCCGACAACCCCAGCGAGGAGAACTGCGGCGTGATCCGCACCGAGTCCTCCGGGGGGTGGCAGAACCGCGACTGCGGCATCGCTCTGCCCTACGTCTGCAAGAAGAAGCCCAACGCCACCGCGGACCCCTTCCTGACGGGTGAGCAGGGGGAGCAGCACTGGGGTGACGGGAATGGGTGCTCCCGTATTCCAGCTGGGTGTGCTCCCATCCCGGCACAGCCAGGGCGTGCTGCCTGTGTGCCGGAGCAGCCCGTGGAGATGGCCCTTGGTGTCCCCAGCTTGCTGGTGCCCTGGATGCAGTGGCTGAGCTCCCAAGGGAAGTCGAGATGAGTGGTGCTCGGTGCAGTCACAGCTTGGGCAGTGAGGGGGGAACTGAGAGCAGCGGGAGGTCCCCCATGGTCCCCAGGGGGTGGGTTGCTCTGCTCTGCTCTGCCATCGCTCCTCTGCAGACAAAAGGGGGTTTGCTTTGTCCCCAGAGCTCTGAAGCCACCTTTGCCTGCACCTTGCCATCGTGCGGCACATTTTAGCTGTAGCTTTCCCACTGTTGCTTTGGCTTGGTCTCCTGAGCCCCCCAAGGGACTCCCTCCCTATAGTCCCGTTCCTGCCAAGGAGAGGGCTGGAGAGCAGGAGCCCTCAGGCTGCCTTGTGTCCTGCCAGACTCGTGGTCAGAGGTAAAGGTGGACTGTGAGCCCAGCTGGCAGCCCTTCCAGTCCAACTGCTACCGTCTGGTGGGAGAGAAGAAGAGCTGGCAGGAGGCAAAGAAGACCTGCCTGCGGAGCGGGGGGGACCTGGTCAGCATCCACACCCTTTCCGAGCTGGAGTTTGTCACCAAGCAGATCAAGCAAGGTAAGGGGGAGCTGTGTGTCAGCAGCATCCCTCCGGGCTGATGATGGGGACCATGGAAAGGTCACTTCTGTGTGATGCTGCAAAGTCGAATTAATCTGTGGCTGTGAAGGGAGTGGAAAGGCGAGGCTGGGAGGTGATGTGTTCCTTGGAGGAGCTGCCTTGGATCCTCTATCCAGCAAATGGAAAAGCTGTTCCCAGGAGCCTGAAGTGCTTGGGAGGAGAACACGCAGCTGCGGCTGGGAATGGCACTAGGCCCAGTTGGTTAATGTAGGAAAAGATGGGAAAAACTGGCTTTTGCCACCCCTCGTTAGGGTCACCCTCAGGCTGGGTTTTGCTGCTGCCATCCGAGTGGAGGCC
>NW_009915404.1:11449-12103 GCF_000696875.1 Nestor notabilis | reverse complement strand
AGGCTCCAGGGGGGGCTGGGGAAGGGCTGAGGAATGCAGGGAGTTAGTGCTGGGGGAGGCAGGAGCCACAGGAGGATGGTGAAGGAGGGGGACATCCCCAGGCTGGGAGCAGACTGGGATAGGAGGGAATGGTGGAAAACCGTTGGACCTGAGCCTGTGGGTCCAGGCTTTGACCATTATGCTCTGAAACTGCTGGCAAATGTCCCTGTGTTCCCCGTTCCCTGCAGGCAGGAGCTGCCCTCCCTTGTCCTCTCCTGCCTGCTGGCGCCACTGGGGTTAGAGGCTGAGCCCTGCTGTGGGGTTTGGTGCTTTGCAAAGACACGGTCCCATCACCGGGGCTCGTGTGCTGGGGGGTTCTGTGAGGTTTCAGCCAAGCAGGGGCAATGCCACCCCCCAACCCTCCTGTCTCGGCAGATGTGGAGGAGCTCTGGATTGGCCTAAATGACCTCAAGCTGCAGATGAACTTCGAGTGGTCGGATGGGACACCCGTGAGGTTCACGTACTGGCATCCCTTCGAGCCCAACAACTTCCGTGACAGCCTGGAGGACTGTGTGACCATCTGGGGACCGGTGAGAGCCTGCTCAGGGGCTCATCCTGCAGCACCCTCATGGCCAGGGGAGGGATACCCTGAGGAGCATCTCCAGACGGGGCTGG
>NW_009915404.1:9635-11394 GCF_000696875.1 Nestor notabilis | reverse complement strand
TGTAGAGCTAAGGTGGGGATGGATGGTCTGGGAAGTTCCCCAGGCTGTCAGACACACTCACTCCTGCTTTCCTCCTTGCTGCAGGAAGGGAGGTGGAATGACAGTCCATGCAACCAGACCCTGCCATCCATCTGCAAAAAGCCTGGGAGAGTGAGCCAGGAGAAGGAGGAGGATGACCATGGGTGCCGAAAGGTGAGGGAGACCTGGGGGTGGGAGGTGGCTCTGATGATGCTCGGGGCTTCGGGACCCCTCTCCCAAAACCACTTCAGCCAGCCCTGCTGAGCAGCGCCTGGAGCTGCTCCTCGTGCCTGGGGGCTCAGCCCCTCACTTCTGAGGTTGCACGAGGCCGCAGGAGGAAACTGGGACAAAACTCCCGTCTCCATCATCCAAGATCCTCGCCCTGGGGCTGGCCTGGTTGCCAGCAGGGACGTTAATGTGTTCCTTTTTCCTTCGGCCTCTCTCCGTGCCAAAACCCAGCAGCAAAGCGGCTCCGCGTGGGACGGGGGCTGCCTTTTCCAGGCGGGATACGGGCGTTCCAGGGACGCCGCCACCAAAGTGGTGGGTTCTCACCCGACCCTGCTCTGCCTCAGTTTCCCCGGCTGAGGCCACCCCGTTCCCACGCTCTCTGGGAAGTCTTTTTGTGCCTGTCCCCAGGCTCCGAGCAGCCGGCCTGGCATCGCCACCACGCTCCAGTGTCTCCCAGCGCCCCGGAGCAAGCCAGCGGGCACTGGCACCCGCACCACTAACAGCCCCAATGGGCTCTTCCCAGGTCCTCACCCCGGCACAGCAGAGACAAACCTTGGCAGACACTTGGCTCTGTGGGAGCTCAGGGAGCTGCCAGAGCCAGAGGAACCCCAGTGTTGGCAGGTGCTGGGGACAAGGTGCTTGGTGGCAATGTGCCACCATCACCCATCTGCTTGTCCCCACAGTCCTGAGGGCTAACAGCGTGTCCCCATGCAGATAGAACCCTCCTGCCTCCCTAGCCACACAGTGTTACCCTGGCCCTGGGTGCCCAGCAGAGATGCACCCACTGGGAAACAAACTGGCAGTGATACATGAACCAAGGAAAGACACTTTCCCATCGTTCTCATCCTCAAATTTGCTACCCAGATGCAGAGGCTGAGGGAGAGGAGGCAGAACCCTGCTTGGATAATCAGCCCCGGTCCTCTCCAGCCACCATGCTGGGTTTTCTTGGTGGCTTTGCTGCTTTTTCTCCCCCTTTTCAAACCCTCTTTACTTTTGGAAGAGCCTTACAGGAAGGTATGGGGGGCGGGTGGAGGTTTGGGCAGTGGGAAAGGCAGAGGCGGAGAGGGATGATGGGGTATGCTGGGATTTGGAGCTGGAGTCAGCAACTGGAGTTGATGGTCTTGGGCCCTATTGCTAACTTTGGGGAAAGGCTGCAGGAACAGGAATTTAGGGAGAAAAAAAAAGGGATTTGGGATTTGGTCTCCCAAAGGTGCTCTCCTGCTTTCCTCCCCACCATGCTGCCGCTACTGCAGGTGGCACGTGTCTTTCCAGTGCCCAGGGACCCAGGGATAAAGCCCTGGCTGCAGTTCCTGCCCTGCCAGGAGGGTCCCTGAGCCTCCCGCTGAGCCCTTCACCCTTCCCACCCTCGCTCTTCCTCCCGCGGGTGAGCCCCTGTGTCCCTCCCCACACCACCCCCTCTGCTGCCAGCCCCAGGGCCGCCCCGCTCCCTGCTCTGGCAGAAGACAGGAGCTATTGTGTCTCCAGCCCCGGAGAGGCTCCAACATCAACAAGG
>NW_009915404.1:9011-9553 GCF_000696875.1 Nestor notabilis | reverse complement strand
CCGTGCCGGGCTTAGACATTGGCAGGGACAGACATTCCCCGGCTTTGAAGCTGCCTGGGTGTTTGTTTTCCTTGCAGCCACGTCCTCTGGGACCATGGGTTTGTTAGAGCTCAAGGCTGAGCGGGGTCAAGCTGGGGTGGCCGAGGGCAGGAGACCTCCCAGGAGAAGGCAGAGATGGTGGCAGGGGACGTGGGACATGGCTCTCACCGCCTGGGTTTGCTCCCGTCCTTCTGGGATGGGCTGGGGTGAGCAGTGGTGGACGTCCCCTATCACCCATCCCCAGGGCTGGAAGTGGCACAGCCCCTCCTGCTTCTGGCTGGGTGAGGACCGTGTCCCCTACAGCGATGCCCGCAGGACGTGCTCCGACTACGGCTCCACGCTGGTCACCATCACCAACAGGTCAGTGCCACGCCAGCGGGTGACGGGTTTGCCCCCGAGGTGGGGTCTGACCCCACCGCCGGGCTTTGGAGCGCGGTGGGCACCCCAGCTCGCAGCATCACCCGTTCTTGCTGCCTCTCCAGGTTCGAGCAGGCGTATGTCAG
>NW_009915404.1:5235-8854 GCF_000696875.1 Nestor notabilis | reverse complement strand
CAGCAGCCTCATCTATGGCTGGGATGGGGAGTACTTCTGGACAGCGCTGCAGGACATCAACGAGACGGGTGCTTTCCGCTGGCTGAGCGGCGACGAGGTCATGTACACCCACTGGAACCGCGACCAGCCCGGTAAGGGGGTGGCCACGGTGGGATGGGCACATCCCCTCCGTGCAGGGCTGGGGCTGGCTCTGCCACCTCGCACGGTCCGACCCTAAGGCAGGCATCCTCCCCGCTCCCGTGAGCGCTCCAGGTTACAACAAGGGTGGCTGCGTGGCCCTGGCCACCGGCAGCTCCATGGGGCTGTGGGAGGTGAAGAACTGCAGCACCTTCAAGGCCAAGTACATCTGCCGGCAGAACCTGGGCACCCCGGTGAACCCTGAGCTGCCCGGCCCATACCCCACGCCCAGCCTCACCGCTGCCTGCCCTCCGGGATGGGGCTCCGACTCCAAGCTCCGGCACTGCTACAAGGTAAATTCAGGTTAGATATATAGAGCCTTGGGCGACATGGTTTAGTGTGAGGTGTCCCTGTTCCATGGCAGGAGGGTTGGAACTGGATGATCTTAGGGACCTTTCCAACCCAAACCATTCTATGATTCTAAGGTGCTGGTGCCCTGCTCATTGTGGGTGTGCATGTGCTTTCCCCACTGGTGAAGGGCCATGTTCAGTGCTTGCAAAGGGCAGCCTGGACCCCGTTAGCCTGGTTTGGGCCGAGTGGTGGCAGGGTGGCGACAGAATGATGCTTTGTTCCTCCTCCAGTGCTGAGTTCCATCCACTGCCGGTTCCTCCTCTAGGTGTTCAACTATGAGAAGCTGCAGGAGAAGAAGACATGGATCGCGGCGCAGGAGTTCTGCCGGGAGCTGGGGGCCCAGCTGCTCAGCCTGGGCAGCTACGAGGAGGAGCACTTCATCGCCAACACCCTCAACAAGATCTTTGGGTGAGGTTTTTGGCACGTGTCCTGCTGCCCGAGTGTGCTCTGGCACGCGTGGATGGAGCATGGATGTGGCTCTCTGAGCATGAGCTTGAAGGTGCATCAGTTTGGCTGCACCAAAGGAGGGGTGTGGGAGAAGTGCAGGAAATCTGGTGTCATTTGGGGATGGAGCTTGGGTTTGAAACTCCTTCAGCCCGTTACCCGAGCTGCTGCTTTGGGTGCTGTGGGGACAGCGGGCTTTGAGAGCAAACAGAAAAGGCCAGATTATGAATAGGTATTGGTATATCAATATGAACCCCTCCTCTTTGGGGGGGTTGTTCTCACCCTTCCCCCTGGCTCCCTGCAGGGAGTCGGAGCCGGAGCTCCATGAGCAGCACTGGTTCTGGATCGGCCTGAACCGGCGGGACCCCGCGGGGGACAGGAGCTGGAGGTGGAGCGACGGGGACGGGCTGGGGGTGAGTCTGGGGGTGCCACAGGATGGATGGCATTTGGGCAGCAGTGGGGGGCAAGTGGGGTCCTGGTGGAAATGCCCAACACCGCCCGTCTCTCTCGACCCCCAGTTTTTCTACCACAACTTTGACCGCAGTAACTACGATGACGATGACATCCGGAGCTGCGCGGTGCTGGACCTGGCCTCCCTGCAGTGGATGCCGATGCAGTGCGAAGCCCAGCTGGACTGGATCTGCAAACTGCCCAAAGGTACCGGTCAGGAGACCCCCAGACCCTTCAGCTCTGAATAACCTGGCAGGTGATGGACTGCGGGATGGTGCAGCGAGTGGGGGGGACCCTCTGTCACCTCCCTTCCAAAGGTTGCACTATTAAGGGAGAAGAGAAGGCTCCTGAAGGGGAGACCTCAGAGCAGCTCCAGTGCCTAAAGGGGCTCCAAGAAACTTGGAGAGGGTCTTTGGACAAGGGAGGGAGGGACAGGACAAGGGGAATGGCTTGAACCTGCCAGAGGGGAGACTGAGATGAGCTCTGAGGCAGAAGCTCTTCCCTGGGAGGGTGCTGAGGTGCTGGCACAGGGTGCCCAGAGAAGCTGTGGCTGCCCCATCCCTGGCAGTGTTCAAGGGCAGGTTGGACACAGGGGCTTGGAGCAACCTGCTCTAGTGGAAGGGGTCCCTGCCCGGGGCAGGGGGTGGAGCTGGAGGAGCTTTAAGGTCCCTTCAACCCAAACCCTTCTAGGATTCTATTGTATGATTCTATGATGAGTCCTAATCAAGGGACTGGGAGAGGCACTCTCTATCCCAGGGGCATTTGGGAGGGCACCTCACACTTGGAGCCTGCAGGTGATTTGCAAAGCATCAGCAGGAGCCGCCAGACCTGCACCCCCTGACAGCTTCCCCTTGCCCTTTCACCAGGTGCCGACGTGAAGGAGCCAGAGATCACAACCCAAGGTGCGTTGGTCACGGGCTTGTGTCCATCTAGCATAGACCATCCTCCCTGGGCATCTGCCACCCATCACATGTGTGAGCAGTTCACAGTCCTTGTGGGACATCCCTGCAGTGTGTCCACAGGAGGATGGATCCTGTGTAGGGTCATAGAAGGGAGGAGAGCCCCAGCATCCTGCCCCTTGCTGCACAACCAGGCAGGATCAGGCTCCTCGGCTGCAGCAGCGGGGCAAAAGCAAAGCAGGGGCTGAGGGACAGGGCAGAGGGTGCTGGTGGCTGTGGCAAGGGGTGGCACGGCCACGGCATGACACTGGTCCCTGCCTGCAGGCAGCAAAGAGTGGGTGAAGTACCAGGAGGCTGAGTACAAGTTCTTTGAGCACCACTCGACGTGGGTGCAGGCACAGCGCATCTGCAGCTGGTTCCAGGCAGAGCTGGCATCGGTGCACAGCGAGGCCGAGCTGCGCTTCCTGGGCCAGAACCTCAAGAAGGTACCAGGGGATGGGGATGTCACTGTTGGGCTCCACTCCCTCCCCGGCTTATGGAGGGACATTACCTGGGGACAGCCGGGCTCTGCTGGGGTCACGATGAGGCTTGTGAAGTGGCTGCAGTTGTCCCCAAGGACTCCCAGTCCCTGCAAGGCACTGACGTGTCCTCTCCGGGATGCAGTTCTCCAGGGGCCAGGAGCAGCACTGGTGGATCGGGCTGCACACCTATGAGAACGACGGGAGGTTCAAGTAAGTCAGAGGTAGAGGCACTGCATCCCTGCACGTCCCCATCCCGCTGTCCCCAGCTCCTAGAGCGCTGCAGCTCAGTGCCTGCACCTCGAGGGTCTCGTCCCGGGGTGCTGGGATGGAGGTTCCTCACCCAAGAGAGGGCAGTGGTGTGGTAGCTCCCAGTTAGGGTGTGCAGCTGGTCCCACTCACCAAGTCACTGCTTGGCTTTGTGCTCCTGCTGGTGCCTTCCCCAGGTGGTCCGACGGGTCCCTACTCAACTTTGTCTCCTGGGCACCGGGCAAGCCCCGGCCCATCAACAAGGACAAGAAGTGTGTGTACATGACGGCGAGCAGAGGTGAGGGGCAGGATCTGGCTCTGGAGGGGCTGGGGCTGAGCAGAGCCACCTCTACCCCAGTGCAATGAGGGGTCATGCCTGGCTGGTCCGTTCCCACAGAGGACTGGGGGGACCAGAAGTGCATGACAGCGCTGCCCTACATCTGCAAGCGGAGCAATGGGACGGCAGCGAAGCCTTCCATCCCACCACTGCCTGCTCCTCCGAGGGGGGGCTGTCCCCGCGGCTGGCTTCCC
>NW_009915404.1:4825-5135 GCF_000696875.1 Nestor notabilis | reverse complement strand
CCCACCGAGGTGGAGATGGGGTGGCCGAGATGTGGAGCGGGTGGCTGGAGCGGGACACGTGCATGTGTTCTGGGGGAGATGCTGGGGGTCCGTGTGCAGGGATGCAGGGAGACCTGCTCTGTGGGTGCAGGATGGGATGGGGAGGGTGCACATGGATGTTGGAGAGGTGTGGGATTGCAGGAGGGGGTGGGAGGCTGGCAGGCCTTGAGGGTGCAAAGGGGAGAAGGACTTGGGGCAGAGTGGGGTGGTGGTTGAGAGGGGAGGGTACAGAGCTTGGGGTGGGGGTGACTGCACCCCCTGGACCATCCCA
>NW_009915404.1:4426-4700 GCF_000696875.1 Nestor notabilis | reverse complement strand
CCCCCCTGCCTCCCCCTGGCACCGCTGGCTGGGGACCTGCTGGGGGTGGTCCTCAGTGTCTCACCAGCTGCTTGCAGCTTTCATCACATCCATGCTGCCCAATGTCTCCTTCGACCTCTGGATCGGCCTCCACGACGCCCAGAAGGAGTTCCAATGGGTGCTGGGTGAGCCGCTGCAGCACGTGAGCTGGGCGCCCGGCGAGCCCTCAGGCTGCAGCGCCTCCAGCCCCCGCGACAAGCCGGTGAGTGACCCCCCCATGGTATCCCCCTGTCCC
>NW_009915404.1:3228-4218 GCF_000696875.1 Nestor notabilis | reverse complement strand
TCCAGCCCTGCAGGGTGGGGGGTGTCCGTGGGGCGGGAGGGCCATGCTAAGGGCAGTGCTGACCTCGTGGCTCGTCCATGCAGACCAACTGTGTGGTGGTGTGGCATGGCTCCCCCCCGCACTTCACGGGACGCTGGGATGACCGGAGCTGCCTGGAGGAGAAGCACGGCTACATCTGCCAGCAGAGCATAGGTACGAGGGAGAAGAGGGGGACAGCCCCAGCTTCTGCTTGCTGGGGACCTGCCACCACCACACTGGTGCCCCAGGCTGCGGTGGGGCACAGGGCTCAGCATGGGGGGAGCTTGGGGTGCTGAAGTTGCTCCCCCCAAAACTCGGGTGGGATGTCCCTGGTCCCAGCTGTTTGTGGGACAACCCCAAACCTGTGCACAGCAGCATGGCTCGGTGTGTCTCATAGGGATGTGTTAGGGTGTCACTGCTTATTGCCCCTGGCATGGCCTCTCTGCTCTCCCTGGTTGCACTGGGATGCCCCTTGGTGCCAATGCCCCGAGCACAGCGCTGCCACGGACACCCTAGCTTTGGGGATGGATGGGGTGGGGATGAGGAGGTGCCTCCCCCCCAAAGCCCTCTGACCATGTCTCTTTGCTCCCCCAGACCCGTCCCTGAGCCCCGCGCAGACGCCGTACCCCCCCTCGCCCACCAGCACCCTCTTTTACCACAACAGCACTTACCGCATCCTGCAGAAACCCCTCAGGTGGCACGAGGCGCTGCTGCTCTGCGAGACCCTCAACGCCACCGGATGAGGAGGTGCCTCCCCCCCAAAGCCCTCTGACCATGTCTCTTTGCTCCCCCAGACCCGTCCCTGAGCCCCGCGCAGACGCCGTACCCCCCCTCGCCCACCAGCACCCTCTTTTACCACAACAGCACTTACCGCATCCTGCAGAAACCCCTCAGGTGGCACGAGGCGCTGCTGCTCTGCGAGACCCTCAACGCCACCCTGGCCACCATCCCCGACCCCTACAGCCAGGCTTT
>NW_009915404.1:614-3173 GCF_000696875.1 Nestor notabilis | reverse complement strand
CCAACGATGAGGTGAGGGAAGGGGGCAGGTACAGGGGCTGGGGGTCCCCAGCAGGTCACAGCACCCCCAAAGCTTCTCCTCCCCTTGGTTCTCCAGGGAGGCCGGAGCTACTCTTGGCTGACGGAGGAGAGCCTCTTCTATGCCAACTGGCAGGATGGGGAGCCCAAGCAGGTCTCCGGCTGCTCCTACATGGATGTGGATGGGACCTGGCGCACGGCCAGCTGTGACACCAAGCTCCAGGGGGGAATCTGCCAACTCCAAGCAGGTGCTGGTTGTGGGGGGCCTGATGTGGGGCAGAACGGGTGGGATGCAACAAAGGGTTGGAGATGGCATCCCACCAGGGACCTTCTGGAGCGCTGTGTGTGTGTCCTCATGGGGCTTGTGCTTTCCCCAACGTGCTGTAGGATGCTGGCCCCATCCCTGGCAGTGTTCAAGGCCAGGTTGGACACAGGGGCTTGGAGCAACCTGCTCTAGTGGAAGGTGTCCCTGCCCGTGGCAGGGGTTGGAGCTGGAAGAGCTTTAAGGTCCCTTCCAACCCAAACCATTCTGTGATTCTGTGACACCCTGCGCCCTTCCGCTGCCCCCAATGCACCGTGTGCCCCCCAGGTGTCTCCCGCACACACAAGTGGAGCTACAGTGGCAGCTGTCCCAAATCGCTGGAGGACTCGTCCTGGATCCCCTTCCGGGACCACTGCTACACCTTCCACATGGAGATCACTCTGGGGCAGAAGGACGCCATGAAGAGGTGCCAGAAAGGTATGAGAGGGCTGTGGTGGTGGAGGGGGTGATGCATCCTTGGAAAAGGAACAGGGTGAAATTCCATCCTCTGAGGTCTGGGCGCTTCCCTGATCCTCTTTCCTCTGCAGTTGGTGGCACAGTGTTGTCCATCCAGGATGAGATGGAGAACGTCTTCGTGTGGGAGCATCTCCAGGCGTACGAGGGTCCATCCAAGGGTGCCTGGCTGGGCATGACTTTCAACCCCAAAGGTACAAAGGAAGGAGTGAGGTTTTATATATTCCAGGCACCACCACGAATTCCTACCAGGTCTTCAGTGAGCAGAAGTCCTTGGTGGTGGCACCGGTGGTGGCACACATGCCATGTGTGTCCTCCTCTGGCTTGGTGGGATGGGAGTGGTGGCTCTAAAGCTCAGAGCCTCTTCAAGGCACTGGAGCCTGCACCTTCAGGAAGGTGCCCTGCAGCCCCTGGTCTTCCCCACTGCCCCATCACACCTCCTCATCACCCAATCACATCCACCCCATCACACCTCCCTATCATAGAATGGTTTTGTTTGGGAAGGACCTTAAGCTCCTCCAGTTCCAACCCCCTGCCATGGGCAGGGACACCTCACACTGGAACATGTTGCCCAAGGCTCCCTGCAGCCTGGCCTTGAACACTGCCAGGGATGGGGCATTTACTACTTCTCTGGGCAACCAGTGTTGAGTGAGCGCCAGCGCCTCAGCACCCTCACAGGGAAGAGCTTCTGCCTTGTATCCAACCTGAACTTCCCCTGTTTCAGTTTGAACCCATCACCCCTTGTCCTGTCACTCCAGTCCCTGATGAAGGTCCCATCTCCAGCATCCTTGTAGCCCCCTTCAGTCACTGGAAGCTGCTCTGAGCTCTCCACGCAGCTTCTCTTCTCCAGGCTCACCTTCCCATCACCCCATCACCCCTTCCCAGTGCTTTCTGAACTGGGGCCAAGATGGGGTGTCCCCGCCAGCCTCCCCCGCTGTAATTCTCGCCTTCCCCAGGTGGCACCTTGGTTTGGCACGACAACACCGCCGTCAACTACTCCAACTGGGGCCAGCACGACACGGGGCCCAGCATGCTCAGCCAGAACAGCTGCTACTGGATCCAGAGCAGCAACGGCGTGTGGCGCCTGGGCTCCTGCACCAACGTCACCATGGGGGTCATCTGCAAGATCCCCCGAGGTAGGGACCCCCGCGCTGCCTGGGCTGATGCGGGCTGAGCTGGGGGTCCAGGCAGGGCGCTGCAGGGCAGAGCTCTGCTTTGGGCAGTTCCAGGGGGTGGTAGGGGCTGGTGCTGGGGTCTGCAGGTGCCTGCTGGGCTCGGTGGTGGCTGGGGCAGGGTGAAGGCAGTGGTGGAGCAGAAACAGAGGATGCGGGTGCATCACCTTGTGTCCGTGTGGTGCAGCAGTGAGAGCAGTGGAGGATGTGGGGCTGGTGGGGTGGCACTGGGAAGAGGGGAGGGTGCCATGTCCATGCACTCATCTCTCTGTGTTGCCGTTGCAGTGGAGGAGAGCAGCTTTTCGAGGGCAGGTGAGTGGCACCTTTAGCTTGGGCACGGGATCAGGACCTGGTGCTGGGGCTGTGATGCAGCCTGGCTTGTGTCAGTAACCAAATAAATGGTGTTTGTGGGTGGGAAATGCCATTTCCAGGTGGTTTTGGCCCTCAGTCGGGGCTCCTCGTCAGCAGGTGCCATCCCTGCATGGAGGAGTGTGTCCAGCCAGCCCCTTGCTGGGCTCTCCTGCCCTTGCCCACACTGCCAGGCCAGGCTGGGGGTTGTGGCTGCCCCCTCCCCGCGCGGGTTCACGGGGGGGGT
>NW_009915404.1:0-315 GCF_000696875.1 Nestor notabilis | reverse complement strand
TTAAAACCATCACTCGTCCTATTGCAACCAGCCCAGCTCCAAGTTTCTCCCCACCTTTCTTACGGGTCTCTTACGAACTGAAAGGCTGCAACAAGGTCTCCCCAGGCTAAACAACCCCAACTCTCTCGTACAGCCTTTCCTTACCGGAGAGGTGCTCCATCCCTCGGATCATTTCCATGTCCCTCCTCCGGACCCTGTCCAATAGGTCTGTGTCTTCCCTGTGCTCAGGACTCCAGACCCAGGACTTTGGGGGGTGTCAGCAGAGCAGAGGGGCACACTCACAGACCCCTGTGGGGCAGCAGGAGCGGTCAGGCC
>NW_009915403.1:475-3246 GCF_000696875.1 Nestor notabilis | reverse complement strand
ATGAAGGGACGGAGCTGAAGCAGGGCAGACCCTTCACTTGTTCAGGAGCCTGAAGCCAGGTCACATTTTCACTGTGCTCCTTAACCCCACACCTCCACTGCAGAAATGGAGGTAGGATGAGCCAAGGGGTCCCATCATCCTCCTGGCTGCAGCTGGGAGACAAGGGACACAGCGACATTCCTGACAGCGGGAGAAGGGCGCTGCACGGACAATGGACAAGGCCAAGCCTGGGGAACAGCTCCTCACACCCTTGTGCATGGAGCCGGCCTCGGCTTTAAGGCTGCAGCTGCACCGTGTGCTGGGTACATTCATCATTTATAACTGGCTGAACCAGGCACCCAAAGCCCAGCGGTGCATTTACTGCCTCAGCACATCCAAGCCCGTTACGTGCCTTCCCTGGCTGCAAGCTCCGCAACTCTGCTTGTATTTATAGGCATTGTCTACTCAGCAGGAGCCACGCCAGGAGCAGCCATGGGCTGTGAGCAGGCTCAGGGCCAGGCTGTGCTGCTGCAGGGCCCCAACACTCAGGGGGGTTTGATTTGGGAGACGTTTGGTCTCCAAAAGTCTGAGCTGTGAGTCCAGGACCTCACGTCTGCTCCCTGGAGATGGAGCAGGTCACTGAGGGGTGATGCCTCCTTCTTCTCCTCTTTCTTCTCATCCTCATCCTCAGGACCCCCATGGCCTGAGGCGAGTCACAGCCCTACCAGTGTAAGAGGCTTCTCCTTTTATGACTCCCTCGACCATGACCCCACTACCTCCGCTGGCTTAACAAGGGTTAAACAAGACCAGCCAAAGCGTTTGAAAGCTCTGACTTTTCTGCACTGAAGCATAGAGAAACAAATAGATTTGGAGCTTACAAAGAGCTGAAAGCTGCTTTCTTCTCTCACCCTGCTCATACCTGGGCTGAGTTGCTGCTGTTGCTGAGTGAAGACCACGACGGACAGAGGGATGGATGGATGGACACACAAGGGCAGCTCCCAGCAGCTTCTCACAGCCCACGGTCCCAAAGAAACTGCATGAATCCAAAGCTGTTTCCTGACAATCAGCCAGGACCCGATAATGTAGAACCGGGTGATCAACCAGATCCCCTCAGAGGATCCATCCCAGCACAGGGGGTTGCTGCTGGAGCTCTCCAGACCGGAGGGAACCGTGTCTCAGCAGCACAGGTCAAAGGTACAAAACCCAGTGAATTTCCAGTGAAAGGGTTTATAACTAAGCTAAAGAAGAGCGAGAGATGCCCAGGGGACATCCCTACCCATGGTTGTGGGTTGGAACTGGATGATCTTAAGGTCCTTTCCAACCCAAACCATTCTATGACTCCATGATTTTTCCAGTTCATTTCCAGGGTGGCGAGAGGAAGGAGGCCGACGGCCGGCTCCTGCTCCCGCACTGCACCACACGGTACCAGGCGTGTTTGGGAGGGTGGGTGACAATGAGTGTGAGTGGGGGGGACACAAAAGCTGCGCTTGAGCTTCCCGTGGCAACGGGCACCTTCTGTTTGTGTGTCAGTTCAGCACAGGAACAGCGAAGCTGTTTGTTCCAACACACCCGTGAGCCGGGTGTGACACGTGTTGGGATTGACACGCGGCCAAGAATAAAATCCCTGTGTTCCCACCCGTGTCCCGGAGATCTGAGTCCTCCCGACCGCAGGGGGCTGAGCACCAGGAGGAAGCACTCGAGGATTCCCAGCTTAAAACCCCTTGAGAGACCTGGAAGAGATGAACATGAAAGCGACAGAGGGTGATAAGCAACTCTGCTTTGCGGAATGGGAATACCGGGGTCTCAGACAAGGGTAGAACAAGGGAACCAAGGTGTCAGTGACAAAAGGCTGAGGCTGCAGGGAGAGCTCTGGGCTTGGCCATGATTCAGAATCCATCAGAGCTTCAGCAGTGAGACTCTAAAGATAAGAAGTACAGGGACGTGCCAAGTCCAGCCAGTTTTGCCCCAGGGAGAGGCTGAGGAGCAGCAGTGAGGAACAGCAGGAGTGCAAACCTTTATTCAAACAACAGCCTATAGAACAGGAAAACAAAGGCCTTTTTCCACTCGCTTCCTCCCTGCCACGCTTGTGTTGCTTCAGGTAACTTCCATGGCTTGAGTCCTGAGCAAGGAGTTACAGCAACATCCTTGTTGGCAAACAAGGAATTAGGCCAAGGAACATGTAGAGGCAATGCAGAGAGAGGCTTTGCTTGGCCAGCTACGAAGAGGCAGGTATCTGAGTGCTGGTGGATGTGGAGATGAGGAGGAGCCACCCAGCTCTTCCACACCTGGAAGAAAGAGAACCTGGGATGTGAACCGCCTCAGCCGGAATGCTGAGCGATGGGCACCGCAGCAGAGCCCAGCTAAGCCGTGCTCTGCGCTGTCCTCTCACCAACAGTTCCCCTCAAAAGCAACTGAAAGCTCCGAGATAAGCTTTTCCAGGGGGCAGCTCACTTCCAATCCATCCTGGAACACCCCAGTGTCAGCCCCAGGCACTGCCCTTACCCGGTAGCTCTGTTACTGCACCAGCCTGTAGGTGATGTACCGGCCCGCGGTCTCGCTTGGCCTGATGATCTTCACTACCTGGAACACGGGCACAAGGGACTCATGAGGGAGAGAAGCTGGTGGTGCTTCCCCTGCAGGGCTCCCTGCCTGGCCCCTGATGGCACTGAGCTCCCCCCTTCACTCAGCTCCCCACAGCTAGGGGTCTGCAGGGCTTACACCCCCCTGTACCCGACTTACACCAGCTTGTCCATCTGGTTGAGACGCCCTTCCCATCTCCGAGAGCTCTGAAC
>NW_009915403.1:0-454 GCF_000696875.1 Nestor notabilis | reverse complement strand
GAGGTTCTGCCCCCCTCGCAGGGAACTGCTCCCTGAGGCTACTTCTCTCTTACCTGACCACGCTTTATCCCAAAGTACCGGGCCACAGGATCACCAGCCTGGATCCGCGGGAGCTGGTTCTCCCTCAGCTTACTGCAGAGAGTCAAGGAGAGGCTCCTGCAGCAGGAACAGAGCAGCAGACTGGTAGCAGGAACAGAGCAGCAGACTGGCACAGGCGGGTGGGATCATTTCCAGCCCAAAGCGAGCACACATCGCTCCCAAGCAAGCAGGGGAGGCACAAAGGATACTATCTGGCCAGGAGCTCGGTTACTTCTTCCTTTGTCATGACAACGTGCTCCGGGACCAACTGTAAAAGGGCAGAGAGGCTGGAAGATTGGGAAGCCAGAGAAAGCGCCGGGCTGCTCACCAGAGCGGCTGCTCCTCCTGCTCCGCTGCCCGGCCCTGCTCACCTCAT
>NW_009915402.1:0-8992 GCF_000696875.1 Nestor notabilis | reverse complement strand
GGCTCCGGCAGGTACCCGCGGCCACAGGTGAGCACCGGCGTTCTGCTGCTTTCAGTGGAGTAAAACGTACCAGAAGAGACGAAGCCGAGTTATCACAGTACCGCGTCCTGGGGACTCGGAGCTCTGAGAGTCACCAAACAGCAGGAAATAGGTGACAGGCCACGGATAGTCTTCAGCAGTGCTGGGACCCAGCAACGAGCCGTGCCAGCATGTGGGCAAGTTCCTTAATGTTCCTTCTGAACACCCAGAAAGCGAGCAGGCGGTTATACAGAAATGCAACAACCCCAACTCATCGCAGTTCGTACAAACGGGAATTCATCTGGATGCTGTCTTGAAACTGACATTTTGGGAAGAAAGAAACAACCAAGAATTTAGGAAACAAAACTGGTTTCCACTAGTCTGATTCAGGCAATTCCTTCCCCTGTAATCTATCCAAGCAAAAAGTCTATAGCATATGCTCAGGTAACTGTCAGAAGCAAAAGGAGCAGTAGTGGTGTGTTGCCAAGCACAGCGTCAGTTCTATAGCCTAGAGAGAGAAGCCAGCGAATTGGCAACATCTTGTGTTCCATCTGCAGCATCAGAAAGTTCTAATTACATCAAAACCAGTGCACACTGAGCCACAGGGAGGGAAGGTTCTTCGTATTTGAACAATAATATAATGTAAACAAACTCGGTGAACGTGGGAAGAACTTTGTATTTCATGAGCCCCAAACCCGAGCTCCTCGGCAGAGGCTACACTGCTGCCCCCTGCTGCCGGAACTTGTGCGGTTCATCTGCCTAACGTGCAGAAGAGCGGGCTATTTGCGATAAAACTCTCTGACCACACGTACCAGCACTGAGGCCAGGAGCCTCCAGATACGTAGTTCAGAAGCAAAGCGAGGGTGAGCTCCCAGAGAGGCCGGGGAGGACAGCTCTTGACCTGCTAATACCGGCTGGGGTAGGCTGGCTCCCATCAGTAGTGTTTGCTGGTGGCATCAGCCAGGGGAGCTGCCATGGGCTTACAGCTGCCCACTGCCAGGTATCTAAGGTGATCTGCCATCCGTGTGCCAACACAGCCTTAACTGGAATAGCTCTGTATTTAACTTGCTCACAAACCACCAGGAATCACCATTCCTCACCAGCAGAAAAAAAGGTAAATGGAAATCTTGTCAGAATTTGATGGTGAGGAGTGCACTTTTACAGCTGATTCTGACCTTGAAGCGCCAAATGTCCAAGGTGGCACAATTTGGGGTGACCATGACCTTTTAAGTTGTCACTGAGAGGGACACTGACTGCTGTATTCCCCCTCTGTTTCTAAACAAGACTATCATCTAGATTTGAACATCTAATTTATTTACTAGCATGGTTCTCACAGACTATTTACTTGGAGTAAAGTTTGTATCACTAGTGCATAAAACCGAATCTATGCCTACGCAATTGCTCTTGCCCTATAGTAGTTCTGAGCTGATTATCTCTTAATGACCTTTGGAATAGTGTGAGGAATGGTACACAATCCAAAAGGGTGGGACTCAAAGGAATGTGTCTAGAATAGGTAGATAATAGAAAATTTTATCTGTGAAGTGTGAAAATTGGCTGTCATCATAGCAACTATATGAGCAACCTTCACTGGCATCAATGAGTGGTTTCCTTATAAAACTGTCCCTTAGGAAATTACTTTGTATACCTAGACCTTTTAAGTCCAAAATGAAAACAGCCCCTTGCATTGAGAAAGTCTGCTGGTGTTGGACAGTGCATCACTATCTAAAACTTGCTTACGTTCCTCTTCTTCATTTCCCTATGTGGAAGTTTTCATGGCTCTGATTTTACTAACTCAAACAGCTTTGTACATGCTGACTTAGAAAAAGCAATATACACAGGCATTAAGTAAATGAGCATTCAGTGCATTACCCAAACAATGCCCACACACCACACCTAAACAACAAAGGAGAGGTAAGAAGGACTGCAAGCACTGTGGAAGGGTGGAGGGTCTTCTGAAAAGGAAAGAGCAGCAGCTCTAGTTCTCTTTCCTTAGACGAAAGGAATGTATTTTTAGAAGCAGTTGGCTCAGCCCCTAAACTAAACCACAAGTATTTGTCAGTGAATATACAGCATTTTCAGACATTTCCTGTGAGGAACAGAATACCCAAGAGACTGGGTGGAACGCACCAGATACTGCAGAAGTAACAATGGTGGTGGCACAATTTTCTCCACAGGAGGACCTACACAATACCTTTAGGGCAACAGAGAAGCACTTACAATGCCGCAGGGTAGCTGCTCTCTCTTATTAGCATAACATGCCCATTTATTCACACTCATAACCCAAGACAAACAAGAATTACAAGGTATTAAGATGTTTCCCTTTATGTTTGCTTGGGTACAGCAATGTAAAATTGTGATTCAAATAATGAATCACATGGCAGTCTTGGGGTGGGAGGAACAGCATTTGTTGGCAGAGTAACATTGTGCGCAACATACCAGTGACGTGTGTCTTTGGCATGACAGGTTTCAACACTGGGGCTTCTCAGGGTTTGGTGGTTTATTTGTGCGTTGTTTTATAGCTACTAGAAGTTGCACACCGCTTGACAGAAAATTGTGGGTGATTGTAAAAGTTGCTACATAAGAATTCTCTCCTCAGTCAGTAAGGAATGAAGAGCCATAAACTCTAAATGCTAATGTCAGATCAGCGTATCTGTGGGAGCACTAGGGCAAGGATCACACTGGTAAACCATGCGACTGGTATCTTGTGCAGGGAGTGACTGAAAGATAACAAGTGGCTTGCTTATCATCATAGTATGGCCACCATGCTGATGAATGGCACAGAAGGCTGACACATTTTGCCATGAGATTCTCACCCAAAAGTTTTGAGGTTTTGTTTCCATGCTCTTGGGAAAGCCTAATTTGCATGCACCAGACTTTCAGTCCTATCCTCTCCACTTCTTCTGTGGCAGAGATATCTTTTCTTTTTAAACCCCAAACTCTTCTACTGCTAACTATCCAGTGCTGCTCTAGTGGTTTCTGCTGTCTATGCCATCAACCTCTTTGCTACAGCCTTACCTACATTCCCACTCAGTCTGATTCTCTCCCCTTCATATTCCGCATCTCAAGTGTCTCTCGTTAACTTACACTTCTAGACTGAGAATCTTCCTGCTCTGAAGAGACAGACACAATGACTGGAACAGGCTTGGAAAGGAGACACTGTCCAATCCATCTCTAGGAGCAATCAGTATAGCCATCTCGTAAGATGAGTAGCTCCTCTCCACCCAAGTCGCAGCCTGCCACATCTTTGCACATGCTCTTCTTACTTTCATTATTGGAAACAGATTCTAGCCCAACCCACAAAAATTAAGAAATACAGGGACAGTATCACATACAATGGGGAAAAAAAACCCAAAACCAAACAACAAAAACCCAGCATACTTTTCACTCAATTTAGTTTGTGCATATACAAATAGGAGTTTGCAGAACCTCATACCATGGCCAAACATGGACAGATTTCCATGCCCATACTGAGAACTGATCTTTGGCAGAAGTTTCTTCTGAGAGGCGTCACACTTTACATCTGCCTCATTCAAATTCAAGTTCTCTTTAGCAAAGCACAAATCATCGTTGAACTCTTGGGAGAAATTTTAGTCAAAACTAATCCAGTTGGCATCAAAACTTGAAAATGTTGATCCATACAAAAAGATGTAAGTGAGATGAGGGTCATTTTATTCTGCACAATACTTTATATAATAGTGGAACTAGGAACATCTTTTTACAAGTGTCATTGGTTGGTGTGACTAATTTTAGTTTAGCTACTTGCTTTTCTTCATCCTTGCTTTAAGGTATCACTTCTGCACTTCCACAAGCATGCGGTATGAGAATTACACTCTACATTTTTACAGAAATGAGAACAGAAATATTACATCTAATATAAAATTACATTGATAATACTGCAACTGAAGATGAATGTTTTAACAAAAAGCTTCCAGGCTCCCCAGAAATACTTTCTTACAGATCTGTCAAGCAAAGATTAAAAAACCGCAATACATGTAATTTAGGGTCACAGACTATAGTTCCTTTTCAAAGGAATGTTATGAAAACTTAAAACTGTGTTAAAACGTGTACACACATTCAAAAATAAAAAAAAAGGTGAGTGACGAAAAAAAGAAATCTTTATTGAAATATTGTGGTACCAACTTCAAAAATACTAAGATTTAAAATACAATTAAGATTCTCCATAACAATCCCATCTACTTTACAAAGACAGTGATGTGTGCAAAATGCCTATTTTTACCTGGAGAAGTATTTCGTATAGTTGAAACTGACGTTTGATGACACATGCTTGGTATTATCTGTCTTCTGCCATGGAGAAGATCAGATGGCCAGTGCTGTTTATTAAAATTGAGGCAAGTTTTTGTAACGCGAGATACATTTCTTAAACTGGCAGAAAAATACCTTACTGTATTTTTTTCTTTTTTAAAAAAGCTTTACATAGAACAAATATGGGAATTCAAAAGTGCTCAACAAGAACAGCTGTAACCACTCTATGAGGCAACAAACCTCCACTTACTACAGCCTGCCATTTTAGTGAGGTGGGTAACTCAGGCTCACCAGCCACCAGACCTGAACTGTGAGAGCCCCCTCTTGGGCATGAAACACCCACTAATCGGAGCTTTTCTTGCACATTCTTAAAACGAGCTAACTCAACAAAAGCACTCTTGTCATCCCAGCTATACACAAGAGTATGCCAGTAGAACTTAACTGGGGCACAAGAATCTTTTTACAGGCGAAGTGTGCCTTGAGGTTTTCCCCACAGTTATGAAAGACCAGAAGACATTTCCCACATTTTAAATAAATTACAATTTGTCCCAATTACCATACCAAGTTAAATCACAAACTGAGAACCCAGGATCTTGTTCCTGCAATACCGGTCAAACACGAATGCATAGGAAGCAAGGAACAGGACATGCATATTGTTATAATCCCACTCCCTAGCTTTCTATGGCTCAAGACTTGACCCCATAACAGTATCTGTATATTTAGCAGATCAATTTTACTTTCTTGATTTTGCCCAGGATTTTTTTAGGCCCATGAAAGATTTTGGTATTCATAGCTCCTGGGTAAAAAGAGGCAAGAGGTGTTCTCATTAAAGGTAACATTTGACAGCTCAGCATAAGAGTTAGAAGTATACTGAATAATACTGAAATACTGAAAAATGTAAGCACCACTACCATCTGCAAATAAGGAACAAGGATCTAAGACACTGGTCAGGCAGAATAGCTGCAAGAACCTTGCTTATCTCACAGAATAATTCTACCCTATTGCAAAGTTCATAGATGTCCTGGCTCCAGATAGCTTCACAATTCACAAAGCAGAGTGTTACTACAAAAAAGCATATACCGAGATCAGTGTAATTAAGAAGCAAGCTTGAAGAGTGTCTTGTTTAAAGGTCCACATTCAAACTTTAGCATGATCTTTTTTCTATTTGGTAAATGTGGGGCTCACATTTTTCCTTTGATTATTAGCATTTGATTATTAGCCTCTTTCTGCAAATGGCATCCTTTCATGATCTAAGTCAAAAAACTGCCTTAGATCATGTAGATCACCCACCAGTTAAACTGACTTAGGTTACTTTGTACATACTCTTCACCTGTCATTTATGGACTGTTGTATGTTAAAGCTAATGCAAACACCCTCTTGGGAATCAGTTATAAACCTAGAAATATTATTTAACTACCCATCAAGTTCAGAAACAAACTTGCTTATAGGTGTCCAGGTTAGATCCAAACCAGCAACTTAACTCAGATTCCAAACCGTCAGTTTCCCATAGGACCCGAGTTTCTGTGTCAGCAAAACCCCTGTATCACTTCTACATTTCTGCTGTTTGTTTCACAACTTTTTCAAGCTAGCACATCTTCAAAATTACCAGGAACTTTCCACAGACATTTCTTCAGCATTCACAATTTAGGCATCCCACACAAATTTTAACTGTGCAGTCTAGCACTGTAGGTACATTTTAAGCATTCTTAATGCTCTCAAAACTGAGGATATATTGGTGCTGCCAGATGTTGCCTGGAAATTATTGACCTGACATGCAGAACAGCTGGAGCCATCCCACTAAAAAGCTTCAAAAGACAATAATCCGCCCAAGTGGAGCTAAATTGTTAAGGCACAATAAGGGACTTAATTTCAGGATGCTATCACAAGTCAGAAAGACAGACAGATATCTGACTTGGACACAAAGAGGTGTCCTGTTCTGATAAGCTGAAATGGGACTTCTCATCTTTCTCACCAGCTAATTTAGCCCTCCCCTTTTTAAAAACAAAGCAAACAAAAAAATCTCTCTGCTGACAGTATAATTCTTAGACACCTACCTTGTGCACTATACAAGAACCCCAAACCACCAATTCATAACTAGTAGTTCTGTTCAGCAGTAGAATGCCTGGAACTAACCTAATTTGTGACTGTTAGCATTTTAGGCCTGCAGTTTGAATACTGGCATTTTTATTACTGTTTTCAAAATGAGGTGATAGGTCTTCTAACAGGAACATCAGCAAAATGTCAGGAGTCTTATGGGAGTCCCATTAATATTTCTTCTGAAGAGTTGAATAAAATCATTATCTGGAAAATATAAGAAGTTTCACTTAGACTGATAGAAGACTGTACCAGGTAACAAATAATTATCTCGTCGTTTCTAGAGTGTACATGGGCTAATTGTTCTAGGTCTTATTAATAGGAAAAGTGTTTGTTTATCCACTAACAAAATGCTGCATATTGCATAATCCAAAAGCATTTGACCATATTAAATATTATTATCTCACAGGCCAATCTCACAAAACTACACTGAGTAACTATAAATTCAAACACTTTTATTTAGCTCCACATACTGATTTCAAATAAGCTTCTTAACATTTATAGCAGTATTTCAGTGTTCAGCAAATACTACTTGATTGCTAAACAATATCAGACTGCAAAATTGCTCTTACTGTTGATAGATCAATAATGACATGGGATAAGTCATTATCTCCGTGGCAACAGAATAGTAATGTTAGAGGAATATTGCGCATGTTGCTGCTGCAACTCTTACAGGCATGCCTCGGCTTCCTCACACAGGTGCTCTCTCTGCAAGCCTGGAATGCCCAGAGTACTAACAACCAAGGGCACCTCTTGGACTACAGAGTATGAAACTGCAACTGTGATTATGTTATTCTGGAAGGAGCATATCCTCAAGAGGGTTAATTACACTTCAGTTTGATGTCCTTATTTGACTTATAATTTCTAATGAACCATGTCCTTGTAGAAATAGCTAGAATGAAATTCAGGAAGGCAAGTAATGCAAAGTTCTTTTTATAGCTCAACATTTTTTTTTTGAAAGAAGATATTTAGGTGCCTTTAAGAGTAGAAAAACCTCTTCCTTTTTACTCAATTTTCATTTAATTCCCTCTGAATCCCCAGCATCATAAAGTGGCAGGAGTCTTTCTGCTAGATTAAAATGACAAACTCGGCCACTTGGGCTATTACACGTAACACTTGTTTAGCATCTGCCTTGGTATATCATATCAGTTCAACAAATACAAACCCATATTTTTCCTTTGCAGAATTTACTGAAGTTTTATCTAGCAGGAATTGGATACTGGTTTAGTTTTTTCATATTGCGCAGTCTTGCACCACATTAATTACAGCATATAACCACTTTTCTGTGGCTTGATCAATGCGACTGTGCCTGGCTTCTGCTGTTCAGTTGAAAACAAAACATACTAACATGCAAAATGCACAGTGTTCATCAATAATACATGAACTTTAGATTCATAACAAAAGCATTTCTTCGTAATTAGATATACTTTCAAATACTGCAGCAACACTTTTTTATTCAGAAGCTATTCACATGGGATGTCAAACTGAAAGTTTGCCACAATTCCCTCTGTAACGTGTTCTAATTAAATTTAAATAAAAGGCAACAACAGAAGTCATGCCTGGAGGTGGTTTCATAGAAAATGAAAACCAAGTTGTCACTCAAACATTACCTGGGTTCCATAAAAATTACAAACTAGCAAACAGCCTTCTGAATGCTGAAAACAAACTGGTCTCATCTGTAAAGCTCTAACATGAGCAGAACTGGGTGGAAAAAAAATATTTTCCTTACAAATGCAAGTAATACAAATGGCCATTAATATTCCAAAAGGCCAGGTGCTTGAGCTGCAATGTGAATTAATATTCAGAAATACCCTTTTATTTGTTATTTGTGAGACTGTTGTTTAGCAGAGAGGAAAACCTTTCAATATTTTCTTCTACTTACAAGATGGACCTGGCTGGTGTAGGAGACTTCATGCTCTGTTCCAAGTTCTTGGAAAGAATCCGGCATCTGCCCAGGAGCTCAAAGTTGGCTGCACACATGGCCGTTGGCTGGACACGTTCCAAATTCAGCACTTCTCTGGCTGATGCTGGGTAGTTATGTGTATTCTCTAGCACCCTTTGCACACGCAGCCAGCCAGCCCGCCCAGCACTAGTTTAATTAGCAAACCCAATTTCCCCCCCCTGCCTGCCACTCCTGCCGGCTGTTCCAGTGACAGACCACGCAGTTCAACACTACCGGTTGCTCGCGTCTTCTCTCCTACCACTACAGCAAAGCCTATAAAGAACTGCTGGTTTCTCAGTAACATAAACCGCCTGTTTTATCCCATTAAAACCAACCAAACCCGAGCAAGAGAAGGCAGTGAAACAGGACACTAGGCACAGCTAAAGCCACCAAGGAGACGGACCCACCCGCACTTTGTCAGCTGCCCGCATAAAACCTTCGCTGCCTCTGGGAACAAAAGGTGACAACTGAGCGGCGCTGCGCTTTTGAGGACACGCTTCCACCGCTACAACTCGCAGATCTGAATGCGCTTCACCACCAAGGAGCATCACTCAGCACAGCAAGACAGTACCCCAGGGTAGCCTGTCCCTCTGCAGCCCCCTTCTACCCGGGTTTCGTTCAGCCGCTCAACACTGGTTTGACCCCCGCTCGCTCGCTCACATGCACGCCCAGGGA
>NW_009915401.1:0-3841 GCF_000696875.1 Nestor notabilis | reverse complement strand
AGCGGCGGGGGACACATCCGGCAGAAGGCCGTGCGCAGGCCCTCCAGCATGTACAGCACCGGCAAGAAGAAGGAGAACCCCATCGAGGACGAACTCATCTTCCGCGTGGGTGAGCGCCAGCGGGGCCCCATTGACTGACATTGACCACCATTGACTGACCCCCATTAACCCCCATTGACAGCTACTGACAGCTGTTGGCAGCTGTTGACCCCTATTGACATACATTGACCCCCATTATGCCCATTGACCCACATTGATGCCCATTGACACCCATTGATGCCCACTGACTTCTCTTGATCTCTATTGACTGCCATTGACCCTCCTTGACCTCCCTTGATGCCCACTGACCCTCCTTGACTTCCAGTGACCCTCCAGTGACCCTCCACTGACCATCTTTGACCTCCATTGACTTCCATTGATGCCCACTGACAGCCATTGACCTCTCTTGATCTCTGTTGACCCCCATTGACCCCTCTTGACCACCCTTGACCTCCCATAGACCTCCCATTAACCCCCTTGACCCCCATTGACTCCCATTGAACCTCCTTGACCTCCATTGATGCCCGGTGCCCCCCATGGATGCCCGGTGACCCCCATTTATCCCACTGGCCTCTCTTGATCTTTATTGACTCCTATTGGCCTTCCTTGACAGTTATTGATGCCCACTGACCCCCATTGACCCCCCTTCACCCCCTTGACCCTTCTTGACCTTCCTTGAACCCCCTTGACCCCATTGATGCCCATTGACCTCCCTGGCTCCCCCTGCCCCGTAGGAAGCCGAGGCCGGGAGAAAGGCGAGTTCACCAACCTCCAGGGCATCTCCACCTCCTCCAGTGGCCGCATAGTGGTGGCCGATAGCAATAACCAGTGTGTGCAGGTAGGACCCGGCATGGCCCTGGCCCCACCGCATGTCCCTGACCCCCTTAACCCTCCCCCCGGGGACTCCCGAAAGGTGTTTTCCAACGAGGGTCAGTTCCGGCTGCGCTTCGGGGTGAGGGGCCGCTCCCCTGGTCAGCTCCAGCGCCCCACTGGTGTCACCGTCGACATGAACGGGGACATCATCATCGCCGACTACGACAACCGCTGGGTCAGCATCTTCTCCCCTGAGGGCAAGTTCAAGGTGAGATGAGGGGGGGACACAGCAGCAGGGGGGACACGGCTCTGCACTGGCCCTGACCCCTGGCCCTGTTCCCATCCCTGTCCCAGACCAAGCTGGGCGCTGGGCGGCTGATGGGCCCCAAGGGCGTCGCAGTGGATCGCAACGGGCACATCATCGTGGTAGACAACAAGGCCTGCTGTGTCTTCATCTTCCAGTCCAATGGCAAACTGGTCACCAAGTTCGGCAGCCGCGGCACAGCCGAGCGGCAGTTTGCAGGTATGAGCCATGGCCGTGCCGTGCTCCTCACCATATGATCCTCAGTGTGTATCCATCACCATGTGCCCCTCACCATGTGCCTCTCACCATATGCTCCTCAGTATGTGCTCTGGGCAGCCCTGGACAGCACCAGGGCACGGTGCAGGGGCTGGGGCTGGGCTCAGAATCCTGGTTTGGGTTCTGGGCTCAGGTTCTGGTTCTGGGCTTGGTTTTACCCCTGAGCTCTGGGTTCTAGGCTGGGCTCTGGCTCTAGACTAAGTTTCTGGGCTCAGATTCTCTGTGGTTCTAGGCTGGGTTCTAGTGGTGGTTCAGGTTGTAGGGTCAGGGTCAGGTTCTGGGCTGTGATTTGGGGGTTGGATTAATGGTTTAGGTTCTGTTCATGGTTCTGGGTTTGGGCTGTTTTGGGTTCCGGGCTCAGGTCTGGGCTCTGTTGGGGCTCTGAGACTTGCTCTGTCCCTCCGGCTGCCCCCGGCTGCCTGTGGTGCTCACTCACTGTCCCTGTCCCTGCGCCCCAGGGCCCCACTTTGTGGCCGTCAACAACAAGAATGAGATCGTGGTGACCGACTTCCACAACCACTCTGTGAAGGTGAGTGACAGTGTCCCATATGCCGCGTGCTGTGTACCATGTCCCTTGTGCCTTGTCCCATGTGCCATGTCCTATGTCCTATGTCCCATGTCTTGCATGCTTTATGCTGCATGCCATGTTCTGCGTCCCATGTCCTGTGTGCCACATCACATGTGATGTGTCCTCTGTGCTGTGCGCTATATCCCATGTGCCATGTCCTGTGTCCCATGTGCTGTGTCCCACATCCTGCTTCCGGTGTCCTGTGTGTCACATGCCTTGTCCTGTGTCCCATGTGCTGATGCTGGTGCCATGTGCCGTGTCCCGTGTCCCTTGTCTCTTGTCCCATGTCCCATGTCCCGTGTCTGTGTGCCAGCGCCAGTGCTGGTGCTGTGTCCTGTGTCCTGTGTGCCGGTGCCAGTGCTGGGCAGTGACCCCCCTGCAGGTTTACAGCGCAGACGGTGAGTTCCTATTCAAGTTCGGCTCTCACGGGGAGGGCAATGGCCAGTTTAACGCTTTTTTTGCCAACGGCAACATCATCGTGGCTGACTGGGGCAACAGCCGCATCCAGGTACCGGCACCACAGCCCCACACACACCTGAATCCCTGTGCTCATCCCGTCACCCCATCCCAGTGTCATCCCTGTGCTCATCCCATCACCCCCATGGCAGCCTCATCCCTGTCCTCATCCAATCAGCCCCATACCAGCCTCATCCTTGTCCCCATCCCCCTTGTCATCCCCATCCCCAGCCTCATCCCCATCCACATCCCGTCCTCGTTCCCAGCTTGTCCCTGTCCCCATTCCCATCCCCATCCCATGGCAGGCAGCTGGGTGCAGGCAGGGATGGGGTTTGTGGCCCAAGCAAGGGGGACAAGGTCCAGGCACCCTGGGGGCCACTGGGGCAGGGATGTCCCCATGGAGGTGGGTGCCTGAGCCATGAGGGCAGGTGGTGAGGGCAACACTGGAAGTGGGGACAAGGGGGACAGTGTGTTGGTGCCTATCCCCACAGGTCTTCAACAGCATCATCCCCATTCCATCCTCATCCTCATCCAATCCCCATCCCATCTTCATCCCCATTTCATAGAATCATAGAATCATAGAGTAGTTAGGGTTGGAAAGGACCTTAAGATCATCTAGTTCCAACCCCCCTGCCATGAGCAGGGACACCACACGCTAAACTATGTCGCCCAAGGCTCTGTCCAGCCAGGCATTGCACACCGCCAGGGTTGGAGCATTCACAACTTCCTTGGGCAACCTATTCATCCTCATCCCATCCTTCACCCCATCCAGGGATGAGGTTTGTGGCCCCAGGGTAGGCTCAGCGCAGCAGGGACACGGTCCAGGACCCCGGGGCAGGGGGTGCCCATGAGATGGGGGGTGCTTGGGCCATGGGGACACTGGTGGCACTAGTGGCACTGGTGACACTGGGGACTGTCCCTGTCCCTGCAGGTGTTCGACTCCTCGGGCTCCTTCCTGTCCTATATCAACACAGCGGCAGATCCTCTGTACGGGCCGCAGGGCCTGGCCCTCACCTCTGATGGCCATGTCGTGGTGGCCGACTCGGGCAACCATTGCTTCAAGGCCTATCGCTACCTGCAGTAGCACCGCGGCACGGGCTGGGGCTGCCCCATGGCACGGGCTGAGGCCGCCCCATACACAGGCTGGGGCTGCCCCACACACGCCGCCCCACACATGCTGCCCCGGCCTTCACGTGCACTTTATCCGGGGGGCCATGGGGCCCGCGCCCCCAGGGCTGGGGAACCTGAGGGAGCCACTGCTGGGGGCTGTGGGGTGCCCCATGGGAGCTGCCCTCCATGGCTTGAGCCCCAGGTGTGGGGTGACCGCACATGCCTGCTGCCCCACAGCGGGCTTCTGTGGGTCCTGGTGGGGCTTGGTGGAGCCC
>NW_009915400.1:0-40779 GCF_000696875.1 Nestor notabilis | reverse complement strand
CCATCAGCATCTTGGATCTGGGGCCGTGGGAATACCTCCTCGGGAGAGAGAGGCAGACTCTGGCAGGGGGGTTTGCAGCTGTTTTGGCGTGCTCAAAAGCTGGAGAGAAGTGTCTTTCATGCGGGTAGTGTATAGTTCACGTGCTGTATCTGATACAAAGCTGGTTTGTATATTCACACATATTACATACATATAATACACTATGTATAATGTATATCAACCAACCTTACTGTGTATTTACACACAGTATTTAAGAGCTGGGGTGTCGTCGTCCCCCCATCCTTTCGGCATTCACCTGCTGCCCCTCCTGCCTGCTGTGGCAGGGAGGGTCGGCGATTCGGCAATAGGGGAGGCTGAGGTGGTTCAAGGAGGTAATGCTACTAAAGTCGGCAAAAGCAAACTGCTCAGCTCTTCTTCAGTAATGAAGGTGACAGGCAGATGGGTTCCTTAAGTATTGCTGAGCAGATTTTTTTTTTTTAAATCTGCTTTCTTAAAAATACAAGACATATGCAGATCTGTGTCCCATGTGTATTTGCATGTGGGTATAAGGGAGTAATTCTGTTGGTGTTTGCTTGCTGTTGCTTTATTAGTTCAGCATCCCATAAATTTTAAGCCAGTTTCAACCAACTCAGAAGGTTAGAGTTTAAGATAGTAATTCTCTAAGAGTTAACATTTGTGTAAGTTCTGTGACCATAGCTGGGTAGGGGAGAGTGGGCTTATCTGCAAAGAGAAAAAATATGCAGTGTACATTTCAGTCGTTAATATTGAAATGTCGTCATTGGACAGAGGAGTTGTGCCATTGTGGAATGAAATGCCTAGGAATCGGAAAATCCCACTTTCAGTCAAAGTATAAATTCTTGTAGGATTCAGTGGTTTCCAGTAAGGAGCAAATCTCACTTGAAGCCTTTCATGGTAGATACGCATATTTCTCTTCTCTGTGGATTCTCCGATGCTGTGTTTAAGACGAGCCTGAAGCTGTGGTATAATTTGGTTAAAAAATCTGACAGTCATGAGATGCAATTCCCTAGGAAATGAGGCTTCATATATGTCACTGCTTACAAATCTATTGGTCTTATCTGCACTTCGCTTACCCTTTGTATAACCAATGTGCTTAGACGTGCCTTTTTCTGGCTTGTGTCATGAACAGGTAATTTCTGTAATACAGAGCTGAAAAGCAGCTCCTCGAGGCTGCAGACAGTTAATGAATGCACAGAGGAAATGATTTATAATGTAGGCTGAATTACGTCTTACGTGCTTTGCTGGGACCAACCCTCAGCTGGGCTATCTCCTTTCCTTCTCCAGCATGAAGTACCAGGCAGTTCTTAAGTACGAATGTGCTTGTGGAAGCAGCTCCCAGTAAGGTTGCAGAGAATCTCACTTCATATTGCTGCTGCCTTAGTGTTACCATCAATAAATTTCTCAGGCAGCTTCTTTGGCAGCTGAGGCTCGTTGACCTACCCTTTCATCATGCCAGCCGTAATGCAGTGTTTTTTAAGGCTCTTTTTGGCAGTCAGTCATCTTTACCAAGTTGAAAACTTGAGCTTGCATAATTTGAATTCTTTTGGAATTTTGCCTTTGACAGTGTTGACAACAGCATCAGCTTTTAACTGAATATATTGTCTCATGAACCCAGGCTGAAGGAAGTGGGGCCAGGCCTGTCATTTCCAACTGTTCACCTTGTCTGTTTGTTGCCTGGGCGTTACGGCTCTGTGGCAGGCAGAGTTGTGTTGCATGTGAAGCAGGTAGTCTGTGCAGCTGGCAGGCTCCCGCTATGCAGGTCAGAATGTATGCTGATCTATATTACTATTTTGATCCGTAAACTGGATTGCCTTTATGCATGACTCAGCTTCCTGCCATGGTAGCTGCCACCTCTGTGGAAGCTGAACTGGACAGATGCCTCAGAGTGCTAATCTCTTCAAGCTGCCCAGCTTCAATCTGTCTGCATTTGGGGCTCAACATCCTCAGATTCAGCACCTGTGAATATAAAATAGTGGGAATGAAGTACAGTAAAGCTGAAATGGAGAGGATAAAGAAGTGATTACAGGGGAACTAATCTATTGCTTTACCTGAGACTTTAGTATGAAAGCATTCTGTGTTAACTCAGTTTGGAGATTAGTTGGTAGCTTTTCTTAAATTAAAAATAATTATTTTTTTTAATTCAGTGAAAAGAAAAATAATGTAAATGAATGCTATGTAAACCCAAAGACAAATCATACTGCTGTGTTCATTAGAAAACATACATCAAAATTATCCTGTTTCATATTGAATAACAGATTTTATATATTTTTCATTTAGGAAAATGTACTGCTTTAGAAATGATATTCTAGAATTGGTGTCTGTATTTGAGTCCCCAGCTAGTTAAGAGGAAGCTGCCTGGGCAGAGATTCTCATCCTGTAGAAACGATTGCAGAGCATTGCCTGAAGGCATGATCCCCAAACTTTTGCACTGGCTTTACTGTACTTGGGGCAGGTCTTTGGTGTCTGTCATTAAAGTTAATGCAAGAAGTATCCTTGTCCTGAACAGGAATAAAAGCAAAGCTGTAATTCTGCAAGTGGTTTAATATAAACATGGCTGGTAGTTTGTTCCTGAAAAAACATAAATCAGTAAAGTAGCAGGGAATCTTTACTCATATGAACTCAGTATACATTTTTTCCCTTTTATCTGAATACTTGTTAGTTATCATTCTGCCCTTATTTGCTCCAAGTTCATATATATTTAATGAAGCTACAGAATGCATCCTTTGGTAAAACACGTAAGTTATCCAAGTTATTCCTGATGGCCTGATCTTGCTGTAATTCAGACAGAGCAGTCCCACAGGAATTAATAAGACTCTGGAGGTAGAAAGAAGTATGGCTCAGTAGTCCTGATGCAAATCCATGGAGATCAGTCACCAAGTTGTTTGTCTTAAACCCAGCATGAATAAGGGTTTGCAGATTACAAAAACTTTCTGAGACATGGCATTCTGAGTTGAGTTTTCTGTAAAAATGGGCATTACATTATATAGCCTGAAGATCTTGGGAAGTAATGTGAGTGACACAGGCAGTGTTGTGATTCAAAATGTGAGAAACAAATTCTGCCTGCAAGATCAATTTATGGTTTTGTTCATGTGTGCTGTTTTGGAAATCCTATACCAAGTATGTGACAGGGTCATAATAGCAGAGGATTTTTTTAAATATCTTTCAAATAAACTGTTTTGCCCTGTACTAAAATAGAGTCACTGAGGTATGACCTAGGTACTTAAAATACCTGTCAGTTCTCCTGGGATATTTGGAGCCTGGTTCTGCCAGGGGCTGCATGTTGAGCCTTCCTATTGTCTTCTTTCCAAAATGGTAGCTATTTGCAGGAGCTGGGAACGCAGAGTTTTAAGATGAGGTCAAAAATCAAACTTTAAGGGTCAGCAAATCGACGTGCATTTCCACTTTTCAGGTAAAAGCTACAAGACTCTTCTGTGGAGTTACATCTTCTGATTGAATACTAACGTAAAGCTGAGTGTTTTTTTGCCACTCCCTAGCAAGCTCTTTACCACCAGAACCATGGCCGCAGTCCTGTTTGAATATCCCATCTATTTATTCTTGTCTCTGCTTCAGCTTCCTACTGCTGAAACGTGGGGAGAAACTTTCTGTGCTCCTTCTCTGCTCCTTTTTCTTGACAGTGCTGTATTACTTTTGCTGGGGTGGTTGGATTGGCAGGAGTGCAGGGGCAGATGTGCTGAGACTAGAGAGCTCACAGAATTCATGCTTAACTAAAAAAAACCCCTGTTATTATTATCCTTGCAAATTAGGAATGACAGGCTGCTGAGACTTACTGAGTTTATATTTATATCAAGAAACTGATTGTAAGAAATAAGAAATGTCTTAGGAAATCATACATGGGTACTGGGTTCCTGTAAGGACCCTTTACAGCCATTTCAGGGTTGTTAGCTCTACTTGATGTAGACTTCTATTTTCCACCTAATTTCAAGTGCTAAAAATGTTTGTTTCCTTCCCTTTTCCCCTCATTCTTGTACTCTGACACCTCTAGGCTTTTGGCATGAATCTCTTCCATGCTGTTGAATAGGTTGCGGGATCAGCCTTTGCCGGTAGACTCAATGGTAGCTTTCAGTCTCACTGACAGCGTAGTTACAAGCTCTAATGGAAAACCTGTCTGGAGCGATAGTCATTTCACTCTACCTCTCTTCAGAGGAGCTACTTGAGCAGCAGAGTTCTGTGAGTTGACTGCAAGGTTTGAGAGGTGACTCTGTATTGGTTCGCATCAGGTTCACAGTTTGGTTTTCGTGCCATCCAAAGGCATACACTGAAAGCATTGATAGGTCGGCATCCACCACACATCAAGATCCTTCATAGCACGGCAGGAAATGTGTGTGGATTACAAAAAAAAAAAGACCATCCAGTCTTACCGTAAGAAATAAGAATTTGGAAAGCATATTACATTTCATTAGACTTTGCAACTTCAGTCAGTCACTGGGTTGCATCAGGAGGAGATTTATGGGAGGCAGATTATCCCATATTGACCCACTGGAATGTTCTTACACTTTCTCTGAAACACCTACATCTGAAAGAGGATGCTAAACTTTGGTCTCATAAAAGAAGGACAAGTTTGAGTTTCTGGGTTTTTTTTAGTCCAGGAATACATTTTTCCTGTGGGTGAGCTGTAATGAAATTCTGGTAACTTCTCTGTGTTCTCTGCACAATTTAATAATAAAAAAGTTTTCTTTTTTCATTTTCTCATTTTGCTTTTGAATATACTCTGTGTTAAGTCTTCAAACCAAACACTTTCACATGTGCTAAGAAGGGGACTCCAGCCTTTAATAAGAGTTCCAAATACAGAGGCGTAAGAAAAATCCTGGTTTTCAGGAGCTGCCAGGCAATGTAATTATGCATCTGTACAATATACAGATTAATTTATATTACAAGGAAAATAGGGCAGATAATATCTCTAAGCTGGTTAGATTTGTACCTTTGTAACAGTGGTACTTCATTTTTGCCTCCAAGTCCCAGACTTATTTGCCAGAGTGCATTGGCACAAGGAATTTTATTTTATCCTAAAAACCAGTGCACCACCAGGAATCACCCTTAACCTCTGCAGTGCCAATGGTCTGAAAATGGAAGAGGGCTGCATGAGTTTTTTTCCTTTCTTTCTTAATTTTAAGCTTTAGAAATTTTATGTTTTCTGTGAAACCTAACAAAGCAAACATAGCCTTTTCTCTTAAAATGTAAGTGGCTATACCACATCTTTACTTTTATCTCATGTCACACTTGATTGAAAGGTTCTTCACAGCTAAAATAACATGATGAAGGCATGGAAATGATTTTTGTCATAGTTTTTACTGGAAGCTTTAAAGAAATGTCTTTCTTCATAGAGAATTAGTGTTCTCTTGCACACATAAATAGATGTACACTCCCCAAGGACAGGCGCATACACATGAGTACACACACAGTCAAAAGATACTCAAGGACATACTGATAGCTATATTCACACAGGGAGTATGCAATAGTAAGATTTCCTAGTTAGTAATTCAAATTTGCCCATATAGCTTTACATTTTACCCTGTTGCACATATACATTATAGCAATCTTTAATTAACTGACCCAGTACTCCATTTTACCATCCCTTGACACAACTCTGAGGCGCCAAAAAGAGGGGTGTTCACTTACAGTATTCAAGTGTTAAAAGACAGGAGCAGTCTTCCTCTCCTGAGCTCTTCCATATAATTTCCCAAGTTAGTAAGTATATAAGCACTTCCAAAATTTGAATAACACCCAGGACAGTAAGTTTCATTATTGAAACATACTTGTTCCACTGAAGCACAGGAAAATTAACACCTAAAGTATCTGTTAATTTTGGATGCCCTCTCTGAGATACCAAGGACTCTCTTTTTCAAAATAACTGCTATTAGATACTAACTACAAGACACATTTTTTATCAGCGTTGATTGCAGCTGAGAGTGTTCACTGGTTTTGTGTTTTAACCTTCAGATTTCTATGTCAGGTGCCCATAAAATAAAGAACCTAGAATTAATGACCACCCCTGAAAAACTGAAATGTCTTAATTAGCATCCTAGGAAGTCTGTGGTAGAAGCCAGGATGGAATGTAATTCCTTCCCTGTCTGGATCAACATTTACTTCCTTAGCTGTGAAATCATCTTTTCTTTTCCTGTAATTCCTTGCCTCATTCCTGCACCTTCTAACCTCAGCTAAAGATAAATCAGTGATCTGCTTGGTTTTATGATCCTGCATCATCCTTGAAGGTTATCCATACTTACAACATAGGCAAAGTATGCTTCCATGTGTTTTTAACTTACTCAGTGAACTGTAATTTGCCCCCTTAGCCCACCATGACAGTGTTCTCACATGCTTAGTCTGCTTCACTCTCCATTTTTTATCCCATTCATCTTGTCTCACCCAGTCCTTTTACCCTTTTCCTAGTTTCTTGTCCAACGTGTCTGTCCTCATCACCAACCACCTGTTTTTTACCTCTTTTAGCTATGGGTCCCAGTCTCCGAATATGCTCTTTTTGTGCAGTCTCAGTGTCTTCCCCTCACCTCGTCCTCATCTCTTTGACCACCCACTCACTCTTAAATATTCTGTCCCTGTGCTTTCTAGGGGTCACGACATGATGCCTGTTTTGATCTCACTTTCTCCCCTGTTCCCCATCTTACTTCAGTCCTCCCTTTCCCCCCTGCCTGCTCTGTTCCCCCCATCCCAGGGGTTGTGGGATGGTCCCTGCTGCTCTGTGACAGACACTCCTCCTAGGACAATAATAAGGAGCTTTAGTTATTAAAAATATATAATGGTAGTGGTGACAAGTATGGTGAAGTTCCATAGAGTGAGAACATCCGAGGTGGACCTTCTGGGTCCTTCCATCCTTCTGATGGAGCTTCTGAGTCCGGAAGTTGTTTAAGGCAGCATAGAAGAATCACATTGTGCTCCCTCTGTGGAAATGCAATCTAAATACAAACCAGAAAATAAAGGAGGAGGAGGGACAGGAGGCTGAGATGTTTCTCTGTGAGTCTGCCCAAGCTGCTGTGCTGCTGCTTTTGCATAGATTGTTATGGCCAGTAATCTTGGAATTGTATTCAAAACAGCAATCAGGTAGAGGCTGAGCCTAGTGGGTATGTATGTGTCTGCAGCAGAGTTAAGAGTGGGCCATTTGCTGTGCAGGATTTTATGAGTGTTTTCTTCTAGGTGAACTTGCTTACCACCAGTTGCTTACCTGGTGCAGGTATGGTAAGTGAATTTTAAATAGGCAAGTTGAAATCTTCATGCTGCAAGGTTGCTGATGAATAAAAGTTTAACAATCTGACTGTACATGTCTGCATGTGTGTGTATTTAGTATTTTGTGCACATTTCATGGAAAATAAAATTGCCGCTCTGATGTGTTTGTGCTAATAGAAAATGAAGCCATTTACACTCTGTTGTTTATGTGATTTTATGGGATATATTGACATGGCAAGTTTATTTTAGACATAGGAAGACCCAGGGGAGTGGGATTATAATAGCAACTTTAATTTGTCTTCTTAGTGCTAACAAAAAACCCCACCCCAAACTGCTGAGCTTTGTTTTTCCTGCGGGGGTTCTGAAAAAGCAGCTGTCACTTTTTTTAGTGTTATTTAGTACATGCCATCATTTTTCATCTGGCTCTTGAACTGATACTGCAGCTATGCTGGGGGAAAAGGAAGCTCTCCACCTGCTCCAATTCCAGAACAAAGTACTTCATCTTGAGACAAGCACTGAGAGCAAAAGGGAGTTTCTCTGCATTAATGTGGTTGTTCTGCCATAGAAGTTATGGCAGTGGATTTCTGTCTCTAGTCCACTGTTGCTAATACTGATTTCTGTAAGTGAATGGAGCATGGAGTATCTTATTACCACGTGCCATCATAGACATGTTTTGCAGCCATTGCTGTGCCACAGTTATACAGTGGTGTGCTCTGAAGTGTTAAGAAGGCCCTTAGGCAGCCTGAATGTAAAAAAAAGAAAAAAATTGCTGAAGAATCATAAAGACATCTGTCATCATCCAAGGGTGAACTTTGATTTGAAATATTTATCCTCAAATAAAATATGTCATTTGGTCATTGCTTCTATAAAATGTTTACTGGTTTTTATTTATTTTTTTTTAACAAGCAAGAACAGTTTAGATCTACTTTTGACAGCTAATCATATTTGGCAAGCCATGTAAATTATTCAGTAATGTGGGTATGAATAAACCAGCAAATCCAAAAACGTTTCAGTGCTCCTAGCTATACAGTCGTGTTGAAGGTCACTGTCACCGACCTCATGTACCAGCTCCTCTTGTGCATTATTTTTCTTGTGAAGAAAACCTGTGTTTGTGCCAGATGGGAGCAGCAGCAGGCACCAGAGAGACAAGTGCCCCAGCGCTCACCAGGTGCTTACTCCAGGCACCAGCCTCTGACTCTGTCAAATATTCTGCAAGCAGGTAAGTGTGCTGAACATGTGGTTTAGTATTTCCTATTGGCTGAGCAGCCTCATGGGTGCAGTCACTCTTTTTTTAGTTCTCCTGCGTAAGAGAGTTGGCAGCTGTTCTTCCAGGAGACATGGTTTTCTCTTGTTTGTCCGGATGCCAACTGGAATCAGTTGGGCAGCTTTAAATCTTCTATAAAAACAACTCTCTAAGTAAAAGCTTTGCTTTAAGGTGTCCAGCTACCCACAAACCCCCTAAAAATAGTAAGTTCCCTCTTGTTCAGAAATAGAGCTGTTCTGCCACTAGGAGTGCGTGAACTTGCTATTAGCTTTTTTGTGGCCCTCTTCTATTGATGTAAGTGAGGCCTGGAGATGTCAAGTGACAGTCCAGGCATGTCTGGGCGCCGAAACCCAAATTCTTGCACCTTGGTTGAAGTTACTGGAAAGCAAGGTCAGTTCTTACTCTTCTTCTACTGAAAAAGAAAAAAGCAACTGAAGGCGTTTTATCATCCCCTCTTTTCCCCCTCCCCAGTTAATTTGTTCATGAAAGCACATAAAAACCATGTAAGATGAGGGCTGAGGAAGAGTGCCTTCCTGCAAGGATCTGATTACTGTTGATTTCCATAGGAGACAGAGCACAGCTAGAGCTGGGATGAAGCCCTCTGCTTCCCGCTAGGTTGTATCTCGCTTGTGCATACTCGCTTAAACAAACGACTAAATCTGAGTCAGGAAGACAATTCCCTACAGGCGAGGTGTGCTAGGATTGTCAGCTGGTTTTGCTGCCCTCTGGTATGGGTGGCCTGATCTGCTTCAAGCAGTCATTGAGCGTATTTACCCCACAAATTCTCATGTCTACAGTAATTTTGTGGCTTTGTAGTATTGTACAAAGTATGCAGGCTTCAGGTTTTTACGGGGTGTTGAAAAACGTGTTACAGAATTGCAGAATCATGGAATGGTTTGGGTTGGAAAGGGCCTTAAGATCATCTAGTTCCAACCCCCCTGCCATGGGCAGGGATGCCTCACACTAGACCATGTCATGTTCTGTAATAATATGTAACTAAGTAAAATGGATTTTCTTTTAGGTTTTCTTTGTCTGAAGTATACGTGATGTATTCTCTTCAACTCACTGAGAGAATTGTCTACTTTATGAGGCATGGTCAGGGTATCAGGAGACTTGGATTTAAATCCCAGGCCTGTCAAAGTTTCCTGTACAATGACTAAGCGAGTCAGTTAGGACTAAATCTACTGAGAAATTTAGGGATATAACTTCAGGTGATCATGATCCTTCTTTGGCTGGCACTGAATCCTTAGTTCTGTAATTGCTAATTTAGGTCATGCAGCCGTATAGCTTTTGAGAGCCTCTTTCCTCAGAAAATAATTCTTCCCATGGACATTCAGGAGCCAGGGAGTCAAAGCTGGGACTGATGGCTTTAGCAGTACGTTTGTATATATCATTTCATCATTTGTGAGATGTAAGGGAGCTAAGATACAAGCTGTGCTATCTCCTCACCTCACAGGGATGATGGAAGCGTTAGAGATCATGAGGCAAACATAAGCATGAGATCCTTCAGGTACTACACTGGATGTCCTTAAAAAGGAAGAATTTAATTTAAAAAATTTAAATGTATTTTACCAAGTCAGAGTTTGGCCAGGTCAGTGGACTTACTACTCTTGAGAGGATTACTTTTGGTACTCTCATAACACAAGTGCATAAGTTTAGCTTTTCACCTGGAAAACAGCATTTCAGTTCACATCCTGTGCTAAATTCATCCCTTGGTATCGAATCAGTGGGAGCAGATAGGTCTTACAAGTTGCTATGGTATCTCTGTGGTGATTTCCACTTCACGGTTTCCTTGAGGAGCAGTGTCTTTTATGCAAGTACTGAACTTTTCATGACACTGCTTCCTGGGTCAGTGTGTTTGTATTAAGTGTTTCTTTTTCTATTTTATGTTTTCAGGTATAACTCTGAAACTGAGCTTTTCAGCTCGAATGCAGACTTTGTGTGTGAAATGTTACAAGCTCAAACCAGGTGTTGAGGCTCTTTGCATTGCTGGGTCTGTCCACCTTTGCAGAGCTGCTTGGCAAGTAATGTGGTGACAGCTTGGAGGTATTTCGGGAAGCCTGCAGCACAGCACAGAGGCTTCTTGACATAGGGGTGGCCTGTATTTAGGAATGAATTAAAGTTTCATTCTTCATGTTAAGGGTGTCACAGAGGTTTCTTGCTGCTCTGCAGAGGAGACTGGCAGCTGAGCTGTTCAGATGATAAAAGCTTGCTGCCCAATAATCTGTTGAGCAAATAACTGGCTGTGCCTTTAGAGTGCAACGACACCATGACTATTCAGAGAAAACAGCACTGAAGATGTCTGACAAAGGTAAAATCTCACAGACTTTAATCTCGCAAGCATATTACTCAGAAACTTAATTATGTATCACAGTGAAATGCATAAAGCTGTTTAATTCTGTACTCCTAAGGGCTTTTGTGTCATTTTGCAACAATATAAAAATAGGTGGCACCTTATAGCTATTACGTTTCAGAGGCTTGCTCTGTTTTCAGGAGGTGCTAAGATGGCCAATGGAGATATTTTTTCTCTTATTTGTAAAGCTTTAATTTTATATGTATTCCAGGGAAACAGGATTAGATTTGATTAGCTGTACTTCTAAAAAGTGTGAATTAATTTGCTATCATACATATTCTAAAATTTAATTAATGTCTTAATGGATACTTACATTAACATTTTTTGGTCCCATCTCCCCTGCTTTCCCTTGCAAATAAACATTCATGTTAGCAAATTAGTGGATGCTAAAGAACAGAATTGCCTTTTCTTCTGTGGTGCAGATTGATTTTGAAATTCAGAAGTGACAGCTGTGGAAGGGCAGGCACCACTGAGTTGCAGGGCGTTACATCCATATTCAGTTGGGTTGAAGTGCACTTTTGAGATGTCTCTCTCAGCTGTCCCCACTTACTTGGTTTTGGCTGGCATCAAACAGTTGTCTTTAAGTGCATGAACTGGGTTCTTTTCAGGTGATACGAAACTGAACGACAAGCTGTGGCATTCAGCCTTTAGGGCAAGACTGGGGATAATATGAAGTAAAATATCAAAACATAAAATGTGTGTGCTCTTGGTGTCAAAACCTCTGCATCAACAGTTTTACCTACAGAGTGGTCCACACTAGTTGCTAATGTAGACCTATCTAAAACGTAGCGCAAACTAGAGCCTTTTTCTGTTGATAATTTCCAGAAAACAGGGAACAGAAAATATCCCTTATCTATAGAAAGACAAATCTCAGGATTTGTAGTTTTTTCAGTAGTCAGAAAAGAAACAGCATTCTTGTGCATTATTACAGATAATTTAAGTTGCACCATTTGAATGCCTGTGCAATTGAAAGATTAGAAATAAGGATACCAGAAAATAGTTTAATCTACTGCTCGTTTCACTTTACTGCTACACAATCAGTTTTTGATGGAAGGCGTGGCCAATCTGTTGTCTCCTTTATAGTCAGCACCTTTTAATTAATTTGTTTCCCCTGTTCCACTGTTCTTAAAAAATAAAACCAATTGTAATGAAATCTAAGTAAAGATGCTTCAGATTAGCCCATCGTGCTAATAAACCCCGTGCATCATCTATTTACAGCTGTGATAAACCTACTATAATAACTACATGATACAGCAGCACATATGTACACTTGTACGCACACAGAGAACCAAGACAAACTGATTAGCATTCCAGCTGTTGCTAGTAAGTGTTTTGGCCATATAGACTGAGCTTTTTTGCGTCCTTGCATCTGCCTTACTTCCATCAGCTTGGGCTGATTTCTGTCCCTGGCAGGATGTACTGCAACTCAAGGAGGATTTTCATTATGCTCACTCAAATGACCATTTCTTCATATGACATGTTGTTTTCTCTGAAATCCTCTTTTCTTGGACCCTGCAGGAAAGCGTCGGAGTGAGGCATACCATGAATTATTTATTGGAGTGACAGGGTCAGGCATGTGGCAATAGTTTTCTAAGTGCAAAACAGTGTGCAGAGTAGAAGCAATTTGGTGTGATTTTCTGCTTATAGTGGCTTCTCAGTCGCTAAGAACCAAACTTGAGCGTATATACTGAAGTGGAATCTGGAGTGCTTTCCCATTTTCTGACTTGGCATGAGCTTTATGTGTCTTAAAAGCACAAGGCTTGGGAAACTCCTCTTCTGCAGTGTCTGTCTCAGTACAGCCAAGCATTTACCTGTTGCTGCGGTTTCTGGAGGAGGAACACACAACTAAGGAAGAGGAAGACCTGCTAGGAAAACAAGCCATGGGAAAGTCCAAGCATTGAGGAAAGAGGGTATGGACCTCGAACCTCCTTGTGGACTCCTTAGTGAGAAGGCCACATGGGAGGATTTGCAGAGGAGGATCATGGTTGTGGTCTACAAGAGGTCTGTCTGGGCAAGGATAGCAGAGGAGGCCTAAGACTACATACTGCTGAAGTGTTCCTGTGAAATAATGAAGCAAGTCAGGTTGACCACTGGAAGAGATAGCTTCCCATCGATTTAGTAGGCTAAGTCTCCAGTAGTACATGGAGAGCAGAATCCTGTTCCCCTGATACTTGTCTGGAAGTAGTGGCAGAGGACTTGTAAGCTTTAACAAAGGCTGCCAAACCTTGATATGATAGGAAAAAGGGACCCCTGGAATATGGATTTCCTGGGAACAGCAAATTTGCTCTGCCTGTCTGGAAGCTCATTATTCGTTGGAAAAAAGTGAAAAATATTTGAAGACACTGTAAATCCTGGTAGCACATAGCTGTCATTTATTTGTCAGGAAAATAAAAATAAAATAGAAAGGCCTATTTTTGTTCTTGAGCAATCTTTTCACTTTCCTTCTTTCAAAGCACAATGACAGTTAATGATTAATAGACACAGTCCTTGGTGCTGCCAGCAGGAAGCCAGCCTAAGTGTGGGGAAGTCTAAATAATTGAAGGGAAAATGTGGCAGAGGCAGCCATTAGTTCTTCTGGGTAAGAAAGTCTTCATTGCTTGGTTGTTTGCCCAAATAAAAGGGAAAAACTACCATCTGAGTAGGGCAGTCTGTAGACTTCATGATGTAGACACGATGTACACAACTTTCCTTGTGGACAAAACAAAAGTAAGGGCTTAGTGTTTCTAAATTGGTAGAAACTGATGCAAACACACCCACCCACCCATTTTTAATTGTGTTACAACACCTAATCAGGCTTGCAACATAACCAACTTGTCAGAAATAACTGGGCAGCATTCAGTAAAAACATCTGAGCATCCTATAGCAGAATGAATGATGTCACATAAGGCCCTTGCCTTCACAGAGTGACTTCTCCCCACAGACATCCTGGCTGTCACAGGAGACCCTGTATACTTGCAAAGAACACCAGTAATTTTTAGGACTGAGCAATTCAGAGTGGCAAATGTTGAGCAGAAAACTAGCTTTAGTCTTCCCAAACTGAGTGTTGAAAACCAGAAGTATCCAAAATAAACAAACACTTTTCAAATAGCCAGCTTTGACTGGTTTGCTGAACTGTCCATTCTGGAGATCTGTGGCATGGATGTAAGTGGAGAATATTATTTCGGACTTTTGTCAGGAGAATAAGAGGATCCTTTGCAGCATTTTTTAAACAAACTGTAGATTACTGCTTCATCTGACACTTCGCATAATTTAGTTCCCTTTAATATCTAGCCATAACAAGTTCCATATCACAGGCTGTCCTATCTTCTACAGAAAGCATTTTCTACAACATGGTCTTTTTTTGCACAAGCAGTAACATTAAGGCAATTGTTAAATGTGTTCATTTAACTGGTGATGTAAAATGAGAGAGTGGAAGCAGTAGTTACAATGCCCTTGACAGCGTCGCTCCCTTGACAGAGCTATCCTGACCTGTGAGGTGATTACAGCAGCCTGTAACCTGTGCAATGGAAGAGAGGCATGCTGATGCCTCTCCCTGAGCTTCCTGTCAGCCATGGCATTCTGGGAGAAAGCTATGGCAGTATGTATAAGGAGAATCGTTCAGCAAAGTAGGTTTGAGATCCTTGACTGTGGCAGGATTTCTTAAAGAATTTGCCTTCCCTCTGATAAGGCCTTGGTGCTAGTTCTAGGATGCTGCTTTCATTAACTGATTGTCTCACTTCTGTATAACTTTCCTAAGAGGAGGACAGTATTGCTTCTTGTAGCTTATAGCTCCCTAAGGAATGTGTAGGGTCTATCTAGGTTAGATATACTCAGCATAACTGTGCTAGCCAGGCAGGGGACTACATAACACCCTGGTCATGGGAATGACTTTTAAATTCTGCAGATTTCAGAACCAGTTTGTTGTATGCATAAACTTTACCATAATTCAAGGGAGCCCCCATAAGAAAATCATTTTCCTTTAACATTCTACATTGTGCCTGTCACTTGCAGGTGACAATGAGTTAACACCTTTTCATGCTGAGATTCTCACTCTTGGGCCATTTAATTAAGATCCTGATGCATGCAGAGAGTAAGAACCAGATTAATTTTAAACACTTTCAATCCAGTAACTCCTGAAAGTTTTTTTAAGAAGTCTATAAAAATACAAGGAGATTGGCCAAACATAAGCTTGTACTTAATATCCCAGTGAAGATTATTATTGCACAACTTATTTCTACACTGGCATTTAACTATTTATGCATGACCACTGTGATTTCATCAAAGGAGAAGTTTATGACTTTGTGTGATGTTAAGTAGCTCTACAAAACTGAAGTTGTGTGTCTGCTTGAAGTATTCCAGAAAGGGACTGAAACAACATAAGAGAGGGTAGTAAAGGTTAATGCCCTTTTCAAGGAGTTTTTAAATAAAGGGGAACCACAAATGTATTTTGAATTCTTTTCCCAGAGGAGTCACACTCAATAATACTAGGAACAAAGGCTGAAGAGAGAAACTGGAGTTAAGGGACTTTATTTGAGATCAGAAGAAATTAGTGGTTCCTTGGATGTCAATGAGAAGGAAAGATGCCAAAAGAAAGAAAAGTAAAGTAGCAAGCAAAGTCAAGCAAGAGAAGGTCATGGAGGAGGAAAGAGACTGTAGCTGTGGCAGGAGAAAGATGTTTGAATGCACAGGAGTAGAAAGAACTCCACAACCCAGACTCAGAAGTACCTAGTGACATTACAGACAACTCCTATGTATGAATGAAAGTCAGTGATATATTCTGTTGTTTATTTAAAAGTGAAACATCTATAATAGCATTTCCTGGAGGCATTTTGCCTGCAGAGACTTGGGGTGTAGCAGCTACCTTCCCACAGTGACAGTCAGTGTAGAAAACTGTGAGGGGCCGTGTCTTGATCCCATCACTACTTCCCATCTGGTAACACTGAGATGATTTTTTCCTTCCCCACTTAACAACTCTGCAGCAAAAGGCAGCTGCAGTCAGATATCAGAGCAGTGCCTAAGGAAGGGGTCTCAGAGAAGCATTACAGGAAGATGCAAGGCAGGAGCAGGGCCCCTCTTGGAGAATGAAGGAACAACCGGAACCTGAAGGCTTAACCTGGCAAAGGGGGGGCACACCTACTCCTGGTGGAGGGTGAGCTGGACACTTTTGTTGCATTGAGTTTTCTAAAGCAAAGGTCATGCATTTAGTGTGATCTTTTAGAGGAAGTGGAATCTAATTATTTCTTTTGACCAACATTATTTGTGTGGAAAGTTTGTGTATTTAAACTGTTGACAGCAATTCTAATGCTACTCCTCATAGAGCTGAATTTCAGAATAGAGGCTTAATTTTTATTCATCAAATAACACATTCCAAGTCTGCAATGATTCTGAGTGAGACTGGGGAAAAATAAAAAATGTGTGTGACCTGTTTTGATTGCTACATCTGTCATGTTTCTCCTCTAATCCAGATTCTTCTTTCCATTATTTTAATATCTTTGAGTTTGATAAATTATTTCTAAACATAGAAATGATGAAAACTACAAGAACTGGCTGTAAGACTGATATTGTAGATATTGCACTTAGTGAGGATAGTTTTCATTAAAACCCCACTGTATTTACAAAATACTCAGAAGCTGATTTATTATGTCTCCTGGGCACTCTGCACTTCTCAATGGGTATTCTCCTGAGCCCCTGTGAGTTCTGGAAGTCTGCTTTCGTTTTAGCACTTGAGAAATTGACGTACCAACCAGCTTGCTTAAGCTGATGAGAAAGTCTGTGTTGGAGGTAGGTGCTACCAGATTTCAAATCCCAGACCAGTATTTTAAACTCACGTTTTAAACAGGTGATTGCTTGGCTGGATCATCATAGTAATTTCAATTTGAATTCATCACATCAAGCTGAATAAAGTAATATTTTCAGTGAATTGATATTCTTAACTCGCTCTATTCTCTTCTGCTTTTTTGAGGTAGGTAAGGTGCTGCAGGTGCCTCCTATTTTCATTTCTGAGTTGACTCGCAAAGGAGTTTAATCAACTTTTGTTCACTGAAGAGTATCTCCATCTAAAGAGTTCACTTACTTACAGAAAGGTCAATGAAATTGTAAGGGAACTGTCAATGTTTCCATTCCATATCCATGGTATAAAGACACTTATTCTATCTGCTAGCAAGAATATTCTCAGCATTTCTCAGAAGAAAAGGAGAGTCTTTTTCTGTGTTCATTGGAAGCATCTTTCAAGCTTTCATATCAAGATTCAGACAAGTAGGCTTAACTGTAGGCTTTTCTGAGGATCGGCTGCTCATGACCAGGTGTGCAAGTGTGGATTAGTTGTTAATAAGCAAGGTCACTGATGAAGGCTGTGTCCTTACCTTCTGTGAGTATGTGACAACGGGAATTTTTTTCAGTTAAGAACTGGACTGGAGCCATTTTGGTTTTGAAATTTTCCAAGTAAATTTTTTTTTAAACGTTCATATATTTTCAAAATGAAATGTGCTTGCTGTGTCTTGCAGCTCTTCTGTGAACCTGGAACATTTGCCTTATTTATGTTGGCCAATAAAAATAATGCTGAATTCACGGAGCTGTGGTCTAAAATGCCAGGGTTTGTTTTTTTGAATACAGGTAGGGATTTTGATTCCCAGGTCCACTGCTTGCTCCTGACTTTGGGAAGGTCCTGGGGACAGGCACATCTGGACCATCAAGGGCTCTTGATTCCAGTGGGTTCCATATCCTAGAACACTCAGTGAACGTTTGGCAAAAGCTTTTCAAGCCTGAGATATTTTTAACAAAACAGTTTGTGTTCCACACATTGACATTTTCTGACAAGCATTCACCAGAACATTTCCAGCAAGTTTAATTCCTGTGTAACAGGAGTCATAAGCAATCCTATAACAATAGGATATATTTGGGTCAAACTACAGTATGCATCTTCAGTATCAAATCAATATCCTCTCTTCTATTGTTAGTCCAGGCAGCTCATAGCTAGTCAAAACACAACAGAAGATGATATTAAAAATTACTGAGCAGTGGCTAAAACATGCAGAGAAGTGGTAGTGTGCCATGTAATTATCTTGATACATGAGGAGGCACTGCTGCTACTTATTCAAATAATATATTTTACATATATATATAAAGCCATTGTACTATAACTTTGGACTGATTTAGTTGCCTTTGTCTAGTCAGAATTAAAAACAAATTTTATGAGAAAAATAACCTTGAAATATCCAACAAAAGTTATTCAGAAAGTGCAAGTATCCAGAATACAACTTACGAACAAGGATGATTCTCTATTAAATTACTAATAAATGATGTGGGCAATAACCAAACATGTTTCCTTGAGAAACCTGAAATCAGTTTTTTTTTAGATACTTTTATGGTAGATAGCTGTAGGTTTTCTAAGGAATTAATCTTAAATTCCAAATTGTGTTATCACTGCCATATGGATTATCTTTGCCTCACCCACCTAGACACCACAAATTGTTGGTGACAACATCTATAGCTCCTGCTCTGATTCTGTGCTAGATTATTTTAAAACAGAGATAGCGATGTTTCAGAATTACTGTCTAGAGATGTGATTCTGCCTTGGGAGCACAGCCTGACATAATAGCATAGCTACTTTACTACATTGCTAGATGGATAAGATTTTAAACACCTGTTCAGATGTGCATGATACATTTACTTCTCATATCTCTACGCAGAAAACTCATTTTGCTCCAAAGATAAAATAGTTCCGCTTGCCAAATCCCTGAACACCCTCATTTCCACTCAGGAACCTATTGACCTCTCAGAAGTAATCTGTTCCTCCCAAACTTAAATCAGCTGGTTCCAGATGGAAGAGATCCATGCATTGGAGCAAGTTTTTGAGGAAGATGATTGGACTAAAACTACATACATGCCCTGTTTGCCCTTTCAAATTGCTCCTAACACATCAGTCTGCTTAGAACAGATACTTACAGAGTGGTTGTAGTCCACCTGTGGGGAAACAAAATACATTCAAGCTTTTATGAGAAGTATGTTAGCCCTATTAAGAGGTTATAGAACAGGATGGAAAAGGTTTATTTAGTATCCAAAGAGCAAGTAATAAACATGATGGAGGCCAAATGCTAGGTGAAAAACCATCTGGCTTGATTTCAATTTAGTTTTTATACTATGTCATATTTTTTGTTGTGTGCTTGAGAGATTCCAGGTCTAGTACGTGGTAAAGCTGTGTGCTCTGGTAGGTGCATATGAATATGGAGTTGTGATATAGGTAGTGCTTAGAGGCCAGTTATGTGGAAGAACATATAATACCTATACTAATGCTGCCTAGGCTAATGAAAGTGTGTTTCTTGAACTTACACTGGAATAAGATCTGCATGTAGCAGGCCAGACCAAGTAATCTATAAATAGCATGGAAAATGCCTTCTGGGGAGATATTCAGAATGTAGAAATAATTTATACTCATAAGTCCAGAAAGCAGAATTTAAGAGGCTACAAGAGTGTTTCATACTCCTAGCAATGTCTTCGCTATTATAAAATCAAACTCTTCATGTTGACACTCAAGTTTCTTTTGTGATTTTGTACTCTAAATGCAATTTTGAGTGAGGATTTTGTTTAGAAGTCAGAAAGCTCTGCAGAAGATAGATAGAAAAAAAAAGTCATTGGCAAGTTAGATATTGTTAAACTAAATCACACTGTGCAGACCTTCTGTGAAAAATTAGCTCCAGAACTTACTGTGCTACTTAAATGAGGCCTGCAGTAAAAAGCAAAATCATTTTCACTGTGAGCAGATTAATTCATTTCCTATTCTGTGGGACATGCCTATAGTAGAATAATTCTTCAGTGTCAGTTTAGCAACAATATTTATATCTGTCTGTACACCTTTTGTGAGATAGAGCTAGTAATCCATCCATTAAAGGCTTAAATACTTCTTTGACTTTAAAACATTTTTCTTTATTCCATAAATATCTAGTGGCACTTATTTTAAACTGAAGTGGGATATACTGCCTCACATGACATTGCGAGCTACGAACTCAGAGCTAATGAGCAATGTTGAAGTGTGCCTTTTTCAAAGCAATTACTTTGATAAAACTTTCTATAACACATTCTGTAGGCCTATAAAAAGACTTGTCAATATTGCAGATGTCTGGTTCAGTTTTTCATTGTTGAAGTCGACTTCAACAGATATAATGGGTAATTTTTAAAATTTTGTTTCAGAAACTGTTAGCAGCTCTGATCCCAGCAGAACAATGAATATAATTCTGTGTAGTACAAGCGCTTCTTTCAGCATTTATCCATTCACCATTTCTGTCTAGACCCAAATCTCACCTGCGTTGAGCTCTGCAGGGACAGGGCCTTTAGGGTTACCTGAGGGGAATTTAGGACAAACAAGGAACTAGCGTCCACTTAACCATGGCTATTCTGAATAGAAACTGTGGGACCTTCTTTTGAGGGGATCTCACTAATGTCAGTGGATGTTGGTTTGAAGTCTTAAAGTACCTCATCTCTTTTTCCTCCGCAATCTGGACTAAGTCTTTTTCCTCCCTCCCTATCCCAACACCCCAAAATCAATGTAAGTAGTGCAGATGGGCAAACTGTCCTCCTTGATGTTTCCTGGGATGGGTTTTGTCTGTTCAGGAGAAGGTACTTATGTCTCAGGCTTCTTAAGATAAAATATGGAGTGTCAATAAAAGTAGCATCATTGTGGCAATTGTATTTACATGCTAATAAATGCATTGTGCACTTGCTTCACATTGAAATAGAAGCTGCATTTTAATCTGGTCTTCTCATTTAATTAATCTTCTAAATATTGGTCAGAGGAATAATGGTATCAGTTCTTCATCAAGCAGAAATGCAACAGGGGTGAAGTTAAATGGCATTTGAATGCATTGACTTTGTATTTATCTCATAGGATTTTACCTGAAGAAAAAAATCTCTGGACAGTGTAACTGTCAGATTCCTGTCTTATGTAAGGCATGAGGACAAGCTGGGTTAAGGTAATATATGTAAAATACAAGACAAATGTTATTTCAAATGCATGCTGGTATTTATTGAGATCTTGCAGACTGATCATTAGATCTAATTCAATATAAAGGTCTTTCTTTGATAGAAACTGCTATGCTTGCAGTGCTGCTATTGCTGCTTTGGGAATTTTATCAATATTACAAAAAAATTTATGAAATCTCCAGAACTATTGCCAAGGAAGAGAAAAAGCTGGAGCACACAAACTGTGGCATTGAACCAGAACATAAATAGACATTGGCAACTTTTTACAATGCAATCTTACATTTCAGCTGGGGGAAAAAAAAGAGTTAACGTATATCACTGTGGAGCATGTTATATAGAAGTTGTTTTAACTTGTCATCCATTAAAGGTTAGTAGTAGAGCAAAATGAAGGGGAATTTACCATGACTTCACATTAGAGGTTAGTGAAGTCTGAAATACTTCTTTTATCTATCTATCTGATCTACTTGACACACTGTATATAAATTTTATGGTGTGTGTGTGTTTTAATGTTAGTCACTGTATATTGTCTGTGTAGAATACCAGGCATCACCTCAACCAATGTTACTGTTTGACAGTTTAGGTATATTTCTGAATGAAAACTCATGAATCTCATTTCTTTTGGAAATTGTAATCTTAGACTTTGTGAAAGACTTTAGGTCTTATTTTTATGACACAGACATATGTTAAAATATATACTGGTACGACATGAAGGACCTGTTACTGACTGTATACTTTCAAATGAATGAATGTGAACTCAGTACATATGGTGTGTCATTTTCCAGCAGGTAAGCTAAATTTTGTGCTATTTAAATATTTGAATGTGACCAAGAGGTGGCAGCCTTCACTCAATTCCCTCTGGACGTCCTCTGGTGCAGGTTGACACGCATGTACAGTGGTTGGTGGATATCTAGATATATCCTCAGACTGTCTCAACACCGTTGGTATTCTGTATTATTGATTTGATAATAAAATAACTGGAAAAAGACAAAATGTATAGGAAATTAAGTTAGTTTTGAAGAAGACTGGGCACTACTTCACCTCTGCTGCCATTCCCTTTCCCTGATGAACTCAGGATTGGAAAGTTTATTCTATTCTCCCCTAGTTTCAGGGCAAAATATTCATCTGGTTCTCACTGGAAGTTCTAAACAGTATAGATACTTGATGCATTTGTAACAAAATGCATACAAAACATTATTAAAAATTGATCTATGCACTTTTGTGTTGTTATATATTCATTGTTTTTAATGCAACTAAAGTTATCAGAAAACACATTATATTATGATTTCCTCCTCTCTGGAGGAAGAAGTGTGATGGCCACTCCATGCAGTTGTAATGGATGTGTCAAGTATCTGCATATCCGACAGCTATCAAAACAGTCCAAGTATGCCCTTCTTTAATAAGATACTGAAAATATATTGGTCATAATGATTGCTTGTTGATTATTTCTTCTCTCTGGGTATATAGTATAGAAAATCTAACATAAAAAGTTTAGGAAGGATTTTTGTAGGTTAGTTTTCTGAGTCAGATATCTAACTTAAACCAATCATTTGGGCTGTCATCATTCAAGACAAGAGAAAATACCTTGATACGCTCTACATTGCATCCTGAGAGGCTTTAGAATATATCAACTGAATAGCTGGTTAAACATGCCATCTCTCCCTGCAGACTGTGGAGGAAACCTAAGTAGCTAGTTTAGATTGGATCTGAATTTGAAGAATTAAAGTGAGATGTCATAGAATCATAGAATGGTTTGGGCTGGAAAGGACCTTAAGATCATCTTGTTCCAACCCCCCTGCCATGAGCAGGGACACCTTGCAGTAAACCATGTCACCCAAGGCTCTGTCCAACCTGGCCTTGAACACTGCCAGGGTTGGAGCATTCACAACTTCCTTGGGCAACCCATTCCAATGCCTGACCACCCTCACTGTAAAGAACTTCCTCATATCTAATCTAAACTTCTCCCATTTAAGTTTGAAGCCATTACCCCTTGTCCTACCACTACAGTGCCTAATGAAGGGTCCCTCCCCAGCATCCTTGTAGGCCCCCTTCAGATACTGGAAGGCTGCTATGAGGTCTCCACGCAGCCTTCTCTTCTCCAGGCTGAACAGCCCCAACTTTCTCAGCCTGTCATACAGGAGGTGCTCCAGCCCTCTAATCATCCTTGTGGCCTCCTCTGGACTTGCTCCAACAGCTCCATGTCCTTTTTATGTTGAGGACACCAGAACTGGACACAATACTCCAAATAAGGTCCTGAATCTTTGTGTCTTTCAATTCTATCTGAAGGTAGACATTCATTTTCGTAATTCTTCTAAGGCCTTGTGGACATGTATGTGAATAAAGGACACATAACGTATTCCTGCTCATCTTTTTTGCTTTCTATTTACATGGGAAGAGATGGTGGGAAAAAGCACATCCCTTTTTCTTGAACATTTTGCACCTTTGAGAAGATGGTGTTTAATTATTTCATGAAGATTCTGTAAAATTTATAGCTAACTGAAGTTTCTAAAGCATGAATAAGACCAAGAAGTATATAAGGTAGGATTGAATCTTGTGAATTTTGATTCCTTATTTTGCCTGGTGAAGCATGTAACAGCTTTGATTTTAGTTTTTCTGACCTATGAGGGATGCTGAGAAAAACCAGATTGAGATATGATGCTCTGTTTGAGATTTAATCTTCCATATGCCTTTTGAAAGCAGATCAGTAATTTCCATCATCATTTGCATTAATAAAATTCTGGAAAAACATGTTAGAGAGTGATTTCTCTCTTGGTCATAAAAGTTCTTGACGTTCGAAGAATTTCTTCAGTAACTGTAACGGAAGCATCACAGATGAAGCAATGGAAGGGCAAAGGAGTCAGCACAGATAACCCAGAAGCAGTGGATGTAAGAATAATGCAGCTGTGTGAGCATGCTGCCAGTGTCCCATTAGATCACAGCATTCATCACCTGTTTCTGCAACCTAGACTGGCACTGAGCTTTTGCAGATTGCTAGCTTTCATGTCACTGTGGAGGTCCTTAGAAAGGTGATTTAAAACACAGGGTACAGTCTCCAGTTTTTAAACTATTCCACCATTCCCTGATTTTAACACTAGCAGTTTTGAGGACAGCAGATGTATTTTATGTGATGGGGATAATTCTTGTAGTTTTTTTATTTCCAGGAATAAGATCTGCAGTATATGTTTGTACTAAGAAACTCTGAAGGATGTTTATAATGCTTTTACTCTTATTTGTGCACTTCAGAGGCTTCTTGTTCTGACTAGAGACAACATATGCATGTCTTAGGCTATTTAAATAAATGACAGTCTGGGCTGGAATAATCTGTGCAGGAATGAAAAAGAGAGGAAGGTTAAAAGCTAAATGAGATCATTCAGAAGATTTACAATCAGCTGTGAAAGATGTTTCCCTGCACTAAAGCTAATCAAGACAATGAATTTTCATGTTTGTCTTGTACTACAGAGGAAATTGAATCAGACGTCTCCTGGGGATTCCTTCATTATTTGGTATTCACACACTGGCACCCACACTTTTTCAGCTACTGGCAATGAGATAACTTTGATGCACATATGGCAACTAGGCTTCATGCAAGAATGTGAAGATGCAACATTTCCCAACAGTCCCAAACATTAGATGTTATCTAGTGAAAAGAGATCCTGCGCTTAGATAAGGAGTGTGTTCATTTCCTAGCTGTAGGGTGGTCCAGCTTTGTCAGCTGCATGGGACATCTGGGTTTTAGGATCCCTCACGGGCTCAGTTTTGTTGTCACTGCTGGGAGTGGGGGAACAGCTGTCACCTGATGCAAAGAGCTGGGCTGCACTGCTGGGTTGTGGATGGGGCAATGCCTGTGGCTAGTGGCAGGAGGCGAATGCTTCCCACCTGCAGCAGCAGCTGCATGGACCCCTGTGGCTAACCATGGCTGGTGCAAAAACCAGGAGGAGGCACTTTATGAGCTAAGTTCACTGAGTGAGTTCCCATCTCCTTTGTGTAAGGGTAAACAAGTCAGGGCTGCTGGCTGAGCCAGGCTGCATAAGAATTATGTATTTAAAAATCAAGGAGAACTAAAAAACCTACACAACAGCAGTATGCCTTATTTTAGACATAAGCCTGTTATTCTTCTGCTGGTTCAGCTTCGGTTTTGGATTTTTTTGAGAGAGATGCAAAATGAAAAGGGATCCTTTAAGTGCCTTGCTTTGGACAAAGAAGAGACACTTCAAAGTAGTAAGTCAGCTGAAACTATAATGTACAGGAGTAACTAGAGTTAAATCTGGCTCAGGTGATCTATTTTAGAAGATTAGTCTTCGTTGGATTAACCTGCCCAGGTGCTAGCACATCCTAGTTTTGTGGTTAAGACTTACTCAGTCAATTCCTTTCTGGTATCTCAAGATTCATAAGCTATAAGCCAATCTTTGACTTCAGGATCTGCAAAAGGTCTAAATCAGTAGAAGACGACTATCCAGCAATTCCTGGCACATGTAAATGTCACAGAATAACTGTCCTGTTTTTATTAGGTCTAGAGGAGATAATTAGGATTTTCTTTCTTTTCTGCAAAAAGAATGTGAGATACAACTTGATTATAGAAAATATGTTCCAGATTGCACAGAACTAAAGTATTCACAGATAATTTAAGAAAAGCTAAAAAACCCCTTCAAACTTCTACTTCATAAAAGATAGCTACTCAAACCAAGCATTTTTTAAAAAACAATGCCATTAACTTTATCTAAATGAAATACCTATGGAAATCTGGCAGGGTTTTACTAGAATTAGCAAAGTTACTGACATTCCAGGTCTTTGTAAGCTCTGAAAGACAACTGAAGCAGCTCTTGACTCACTGCATATAAAGAACAATAGAGTCAGCCTTCCCTGCTGCCCCATGGAGCACGTTTTTCCCACCTGGCCCTTATAAGGTGGGCAGGTGAGGAGGCACCTGCACCTAGAAAAGCAGAGAAGAAAGCCATGCTGTTCTTTGGATGGCTTCCTGGGGGTTGCCTTGTGCTCTTTGATTCTCCTGCTGTGACAAAGGTAACCGGAGGGTTGGTTTGCTGGCTCTGCTTTAATGAAGAGAATTGTAGTGAGACGTAAGTTTCTGTCTGCTTGTTACCTGGATGTTGAAGGAGAAAAGGCCAAGTAGGGGCTTTGTTTCCCTCCAGGAGCTAGGAAGGAAAAAGAGGCAGACAGAAGTCCCTTGGAGGGGTTCATGGGTTTCTTGTCAAGGAAAGCTCTAGGAGGTAGGGTTAGGAAAAATAATTAAAAGGATGGGGGATCCTGCAGGTGTGGGTATATTTGTGTTGTTCTAGTACACTTCAGCATATTCTGATTTTTAGTCCTCTACATAGGAAAGCTACCCTGTGAATGTTTCTGTCCCTTTATATAAATTGAGAGGGAACGCATGACTCCTTTAGGGGAAGCTGGGGCCTCATGTACTTAGGAGTGCAGCTACACAAGAAATGCTGTAGATAATCTGTAATAAAGTAGGTGAGAACTACTGGCTTGTAATGAGGCATTTCCCATGGAAATAAGAGGGTGGAGGACAGAGTGAATGGGTTCCTGGGTAAAGTTTTCAGTATTTCCCACTTTAAGATGAGCTTACTCCATGATGCTCATCTTGTACAGGAATATTGCAAGGCTGCCCTAAAAAGGGAATACGTAAAGGCTGAGGAAGTGCTTTCCTATGTTTTAGCATTTGTAAAGTGTCTATTATTATTAAAAAGGGTCACATAACAGCATTTCTGATACCTTTGTCAAGTGGCAGTGCTAGAGGTGTTGCTCTGATGCAGAAAATCTATGCAAAAAAGTACCATTCTGTCTGAGAAATATTTGTGTTTTTTTCCCTTATGACAGCTGGAGCCCTAATACTGTAGTCATATTTGAACAGGCTCTCCTGTGGAGATGCTTTTTGCTAGTGTGCATAATACTCTTTAATGATTGGGAGTATCTGTAGATTATGGGGTATTGAACAATCTCCTCTCCTCTATATGCACACCCCATGGATGTTGTTTTGCGGCTAGCGTGGTGAGATGACCTTGGATGTCGCTATTCCTTTCTGTAAGTGGGGTTTGTGTGTAAGTGAATTTGGCTCTGCATTATGCTCACATCCTCTTTGCATGTGGCAGGAGAGAAAATGGGTCCTCGAGCGGCAGCAGGAGAGGGAGTGTGGAGAGTGGGAGCGGGAAGAAGACCTCCTTTGTTTTTAAGCTGGTCAGTGACCACTGAGTTGTGTTGACTGGCTAATTATTTCCACCTCATTTAGAAATGAAAAGGTTGTGTACTTCTCTTTGGCTGTTCTCTCAATTCAGCATGTTTTTACTTTGATCTGAAGTTTAGTTTTCCTCTGAAGCAGGCATGGTGAACCCCTTTGTAGTGTGAATGCTGTTCTTGTCCTGTTTGCTCAGCCGTACATCTGACTGAAGCTTATATCTGGGTTCAGGGTGAATGAGCAGAGCTAGTGATTTAAGCTGTGCAATGAGGAATTGCAGGGGAAAAAAAAAGGTTACAAACCCCTCTTTCTGTAGAAGATACTTCTCTGTGAGGTACGTGTGAGCTTGGATGAAATAGTTGCTCAAAAACTGTGCAGAAAAGTCTTTTTAAACTGCTCAATGATGGAAGAAGAACTGGGGGTTTAGCAAACCCTGGAAGCCATCTATGCAAGTATAATGGAAACACTAGCATTTGTGGTAGCAATATGGAATTTCAGGAGTTGCAAGGAGAGCTTCCAGCTCCAGTAAGTCCCTTAACTGCTTATGTTGCGTATGAACACCCATCCCTTTTCTATGCCTCCTCTATACCTGCAAAATTGCTTTGTGTGGTGTACAGGTGTCAGAGTTGAGTACTTGGCTTTCTTGCTATAATGGCTTTCAAGTGTCTGACATCTGCTCTTGCTGTAGCAGGATATTTAATGTTATGAAGTGTGTTAATATTAGACAGGTGCTGATGCAAAGAGGTGCTGTCCGCAGATGCTCTGAATGTGCCTGAGTAGAAGATAGAAAAAACAATTTCCCAATGAGAGGGAGAGATGTCACTGTTTATGTGTCACCCTGTCTATAGGGATTAGATTATGCTAAAGCTGCCTTGTGTTAAATTGCATTTTGCTAAATTACCAATAAAGCAAATATTTATTTCAACCTTTGTTCATCCCTTTCCCTGAAGTTGCGAAGCTCTCAAATGCCACTTATGAAAGCTTCTTGTGGTATAAATAGTATGAACACCTTTCTTAAAATAAAGGTTGAACCATACTCACTACATCAGGGAATATAGTGATCAGGACCTTTAATTGTGATGTGTATTGATACTAATGATAAAGAACTTTATATGTGAGTTTTCAGGGGAAACTAAGTTTTTGGAAGGTAATTAATATAAAAAAATAGTAGGTCCTGCCCTACCCCCACCTCATTTTTCCCTGTCCCCCCATTGAAATCTTGTATTATTTTTAAACTTCAGAATTAAGTTGAAAATGTTAGGCATGTTTATCTACCCTGACCAAGAAAAAATGCCCCAAATTTATGCTTGTTTAGATGGATTCATTAAGGCAGGTGAAGTGAAAACTCTCCAACTAGTATCCTGCTGTAACTATTCCTGTGATTTATTGTACTTCCAAGATACACAGCTGGAAAGGAATGATGCCTGATCTAGATCCCTTCCTAAATAAGATTTGTGCAAGGGGAAATTGTTAGACCTGACTTTTGTATAATCTGTTTCTGGGCAAAGATGTAGTCGCTTCATGCATGTCTGCTGTATCTTTCCACCTCTTCCTGTCTTTGCCGCAAAGTATTTCAGCAGATTCAATGACTATGGAGTGCTTTTAATGCAGTGTGGATTAACTGAAGACCCAACTTTAGTCACATAGATCCTGAGATACAAATTGAACTCTGTGGTTACCTACAACATGAAAGAGAAATGAGCTTCATGCAGTTTGTAGTTCTTCCTAAACTGACACAAATTTGAGTAAAACTAAAGAAGTCTTCTATACCTACATATCTCATTATTCATAGGAAATTATTTAGTAACTTTATTTAGTATCTTTATAAGTAGGTCTTATTTAGTAACTTTAGTTGATAAATACGGATCTTACTTGCGATGGCAGTTGATGCAGAAGTTCTATTAGACTTGGACATGCAGGATATATCATCTTTGCAGGAGGCTTGAGAAAGCCTTCTGAGGAAAAATTCATGAGTTAATATCATCCTGATTTCTCTCATGTAAGTGCTTTAATGACCACTGACTGGTATGCACTAGGAGTACAGAAATCATTGGCTCATCCCAAAACAAAACATCCAGTTACTTGGATTGCTGTGTGAAAAAGATTTATGTTCTATTTGGGGAAATACTCCTTAAACTATGAGCATCTTGATAGAGAATTTTTTTGAACACTCAGGCAAACTGTTTCTAAATTTTGATGCAAAGATGTATGATAGAGAAGCCTCTTTAATCACAGGAACTGATGTGCTGTGGAAGCTGCATTGTGCTGGTCATGCAGTGACAAACATCAGTTTGAAGGATTTCCCCAAATGCTAAGAACAATAATATTTCAAATCGTTCCTGAGGCCTAAAAGTGAAAAAAATTGAAAGATGAATAGGTCACAGTCACATTGACTTTTGAAGAAAACTCAAACTTGATTTGAAGAGTAGCCTTACAGCTTTTTTTCCAGTCCATCAAACTTGGCCTTTCATCATAGGCTGTCTTGTTTTTAGCACAGATTTCACATATCTACATATTCATGTGAAACAAATGCTCCCGATGTCAGTTACAGAGTCAGACGTTCAGAACAGAATAGCAAACACCTTGTGATAGCTAGCAAGCATTTTGCACCTAATAGGAAGTAAAAATCTCATTTTAGCATAACACCTGTTTAGTTTCATATAAATGGTAAGTAACACGATGTTGGGATAGGTAGTTTTAAAAAACCAGCTTTTGGAGTAGAATAAGCAGTTTTAACTTTTATACTTGCTATCAGCCTAAGCTATGAAAGTTTGCTTTATTTTTGTTTCTGAAAGGCTGCTTTTACAGGGCCAGATGGTAGCCTATGAAATGTAGTGTAGCTGGGGAGAAAATAGGCTCTTATCACAAGCAACTAGTCATGAAAATTTAAGGGCTGTATTAGTCTTGATATAAATGTGCAAATAAATTTGGAGTAACCATAGTGCTGATGGGTATAATTATGCTGGTTCCAACATACTATCTTGTTTCTTAAGTGGTGAATTAGCTAAGGCTAAATCAGAAGCTACTCCTTTTCTTCAAGAAGATGATTTTGTGCTAGCTGGAGTAAAGCAGGTGTGTGTGTGTACTTCTAGCAGTTAAAATCTTGACTTTGTGCTCCTGGTGCTGTACCAAGTTCAGTGGCAGAAACTTACTGAGTTTTGAGTAGTTTTGCATGTGTTAAAATTTTAGCAGGTAAGACTTCACTTCTGGGTGGATAAACGAACGTCTATTGTAAATACGAGCACTTTGAGATTTAAATCAAGATTGGAATCAACATGTGCTATAAACACTTGCCTTGGTGTGCAGGCAGATTATGTTCTTTAATGTCCTGAAGCTGCTAGAAGATTAATAGAAGATACTCCTGTCTGTAGGGAACCTATGAGCTTAAATGAGACAGCTTTTGAGCTGAAGGGTTACTGTATTTGATTCTCTTTTAGGATTAAGACTGAAGAGAGGTGAATACCAAAGCATGTATGGTTTGGCAGTTGTGAACTGACACATCTGTGTGAGGAATTAATTGGAAACAAGAATAGACTTGACAGAATGGGTTTCATGCACAATCCTACCAGGGCCTCCAGATAAATCAAGGGAGATCTCTGTAGGTAGGATTTGAGAGGTCTTAGAGCCTTGTAAGTTTATTAATCTAAATAGGAGCTGAACAGTAGTCCTCTCTGACCTTGGATTGCTTCGTAAGTACCTGAACTCGTGGTCTGGGCCAGCTGGAACTGAAATGGGGATGCATCATTCAGCACATTGGAAGCCGGAGACAAATAACAGCCCAGTTCTGTCAAAACAAGACTTTGGCAAGCTAACTTGTAGTACCTGAGGAGGCTTTGGAAGCCATGCTGAGCTCTGGGTTGCTAATAGCTAGTTCAAAGCTGCCTACCATATTGACTGCATTTTATTAACTTGGGGTATACCTGTATTGGTTTGTCTGCATCTGTCCGAAAAGTGATCAGTCTCGTACATGGCTTATGTGCATATTAAATGCAAGGTCAGTATATTGTGACCTACAGAGCTGAGGAGGAATAGAAATAGAAATAAGAAACTGGTACTTTACATAGTTTGGGACAGAGCACATTTGGACAAAGATTCCTATTTTTGAACAGGATATCAATCAAGAGGTCATTCATATTGAATTGTTTGTGGGTAAGTCCATGAACGAGGTGTTAGGAAGCAAGCTGTGAATGTAGTCATACAGAGAACTTCACAGCTGTTAAAATAAATGTAGCTTGCATGAAGATAAATGTGCTCGATAGCAAAAAGGTTGTGCTTATTTAACTGATGCAAAAAATAAATTGGACAAGAAAGCATATCAAACTGGAGATCTTAACTCTCGAGATCAGTAGCAATAAAGTTTTTAAGCTGTATTGCATGAGTTGTCATTTCACTGACTTATTTCCTGTTCAAGAGTTAAGAAGGTAGGAGAATTATTGATGCATACACTGGCTTTCCAAGAAGAAACAAGCTCTACATAAAAACAATATAGTGGCAAATTTAAATGCAACTGCACAAAAGGAGAGCTATATTAATAGCTTTTTGTTGGCAGTAAACACTTGTATAAACTGAAACACTTGTTAAAAAAGTGTTAATTAGCATTTCAGTTCCTCTTCATGAAAAGCAATCACTTATTATTTCCAGTATATTATAATTAAACTGGTGATAAGTGCTTATACTCTTGTTTACAGTGAAATGCATATTTTTGTCTTGTATTTGTCCAATTGGCAGTTGCCGTATTATTGTAGTCAAGCATAGTTAGAAAGCTGGTTTTTTAAATAGCAGTAAAACCCAATAGATTAGGTGGAAAGAGATGTATCTTAAGAGCAAATAATAATTAAAAATATAATCTGAGCTAATTAAGATCACAACTAAATTTGCATTATGTTTATAAGGAGATGAAGGATCAATTGGCAGGCTAGTCTCTTGTCCCTGTCAATGTGCAACTAAAGTTACAGTAAAACTTCCGTATTAATTTGTCATTTTGCAATAGAAAATAACCTTGTAGACACAAAACAGGAGATGTGAAAAAATGCAGTGTTTCTTCTACTGTGCTTTTTTAATTAGAGTAGCATTTGAATAATATGCAAGTTCAATCTTTAGGCTCTATGAGGTCGGCACTTGAATTCTGTATTTAAAATGGAAATATTCAAGGCAGGTTGGATGAGGCTTTAAGCAGCCTGGTCTAGAGGAAGGTGGCCCTGCCTGGGATGGAGGGATTGGAACTAGATGATATTTAAGGTCCCTTCCAACACAAGCCATTCTATGATGATTCTATGAAAATGGCATCTAAGTGACTTAATCTCTTCCTGGTATTTTCTGCAGTTGTTGAAATGATTTAAGAATTAATTTTAAACAGTGACACCTTTATTCTAAGGAACGAAGCAAGTTCTGGACTGTTTTCAGTGGCTTCCGAATCAATCCCTGGGAAAGGCATTTAAAGAGTGTAGTGATTGTTTTCCCTGGGTTTTTTGGGGTTTGTTTCTTTTTTTTTTTTTTTTTTTTTCTTCCCCCTGTAAAATAAATCTTCCTTTTCATAACCCTGTGAAGAGCTATATTCACACTATACATATTTATGCTTGCTTAATCTCTTAAAGTGGATCAAAGAATTATTTTCTTATGGGATTTATTGACAACTTTAACCTAAGAAGTAATTTTTCACAGATCACATTAATCTGCTGATGTGAACATCTTCAAAACTGAATTGTGAAGAGAGCTGTCTGCAGGTTTATTCCTATAAAGGAAAGGAAGAACTACAATTCTGTAGTATTACTAAGAGGTGTATGACTAGCGATCACGAGCCTGATCCTTTATTTCTAGTTAAATGACTACCACGTGCAAAGAAATTAAAGTAGGTATTTGCCACTGTTGCCTTGATTTGGTAAGTCTGCAGTCTTCACAGGCGGTAGTGGTACATGTGTTCGTGTAAAGTAATTTACACTGCATGTAAGTAAATCTAAATCAAGTTTTGTCGTGACAATTCTGGAGTGTCTGTAGTCAAAACTGAATGACAACATACCCCCACAAGTACTGCCAAGTTCCTCATACTACCTAGAATCTCTCTTCACTGTACGTTTCCTGCTGTGGTGAATTTATTTAATTCTGTGTCTGTACAGTTCCCAACAAGGCTATGTCCTGAATCATGGTGAGGACTAATAAAATTAAGTAGCAGTGACTACCTACTTCAGAGTGAGGCATTAGTTCTCTTTGCCTGTACTGTACCCGTGTCATTGTGCAGCGTTTTTCCAAGAACTTGTTTCTGACTCAGCTGTGATGAGCTCATGACCTAATTTTAGGTACGGTTAGCTCTTATAACTTTATAACAATAGCAGCTGCAGTTATACTAATGATACTTGTGTAAGTTCTTGAAGCAGCTTCTTTGCTGCTGGATACACTGTGTTCTTAGGAGGCTGTGGTTTTCAAGAGCTAGAAGACCATACAAGAGTGTTTCTGTTTGGAAAAGAAACAGAATTCTCAAAGGTGCTTCCAAATGACCTAACTGCATTTGCTTTGAGTAAATTAAGTAGTAAAAAAACGCAGTTAATTCAATGACAGTAGACTTGGAGGCGTTTTTAAAAATGGTTGGAATATTTCTTAGATCAACAGCAGCATGCTGTAAGAGCCCTGGAAAAAATTACAGTGGGAGAAGGATCAATAGTATAAAAAGTGTAATCAGGGAAACTCTCAAATATTGGTCATTGTATGTCCTGTTTGTGGTATTTGAGATCTCAAAATGGGAATACATTTTTTAAAGTAAGTATAATTGTTGCCTGTAAGCATGCTGAATTTGCAGAAAATGTAAATAGCAAAGTTCCCTTTTGAATGCAGGTTTTGATGCACCTGATATTAATAAGGGGTGTGAAGAAACTCCTCATCAGTATCAGGCAACAAGAACACCCCCTGCTTTTCAGAAACATGGGAGAAAAATGCCAGTGTCAAGGTGGTCTTTAAACTAATGATGTCACGGTTCGGTTGTCTCAAAGGTAGTTGCAAATGTGGCTTGACATGGAGGTGGATGAAGGTACAAACCTTAGCTGTGTGAAAATCAAGAGCCAGATGGATGAACAGATTTTTAGAAGCAGTGAAAACTGAATAACCCAAAAGCAGTAGCCTTACTTTTTCCTGTTTCTTTTTTTTTTTTTTTTCTGCACAAGAAACGTTGCTGCTCTGCTTGAGTCAGGAGTCTGAATTGTTTATAGGTTCAACTTATAGTCTAGTGAAGGGGTATTATTGTAAGAGACAGTTTAAGCAGGAGGAAACTTGGCTGTTTTCAGCTGTTTTTAAGATATACTGCTTTAAGTCTTCATAAATGCATGAGTAACATGGAGAGAGGGTGAAACAATCTGTCTTTTCTCATGACCTTCTGTTTCCTTTATTTGTAGGAATTTTGGGCTTTTCATTTTTCTAATTTTTGTTAAACCTCAAAACAACCAACAAACAAAATAAAACCAAACAACCAGCAAACAAAATAAAACCAAACAATTTGAAGATGACAAAACAAACATTCACAAAAGCTTTTTGTACCCAAAGTGCTTTCTAACTTCTGTGAGTTCTGGAATGGCTGGAGCTGGAGACAGAGATGGAAGGGATGTGCCATGGAAAAAAGTCATAAAGCTTGTGTTCTGTAATTATTTTTTTTTTTTTAAAAATCTTTGGAGTTACCCTTTTTTAAAGGTGTAAAAATCCCTGAAATTCCCTGGAAGTTATTTCACCCTACCTTCTAGCAAAAAAGCAAGTCAGGTGTGAGAGGCCACGTGTGAGGTAACAGCTACTGGCCAGCTCTATCTCCTAGCTGGTGTGTGCATGGGATGTGGTAACTGTAGTTCCTGCTGTCTCTGCCTTCTACCTGCCTCCATTTCCTGTAGGGTCAATAAAGTTAGAGGACCTCCAAAGGGGTTGGGATTATTGCTATAAGATTTGGAAGCAAAGATAGCAAATCCATTCGCTCATGCTGTTGATTCTGAATTTTTCTTGTTATGCATGTTCGTAAGCTTTTTTCATCTGTATTCAATGAATTTTGCAGGGAACTTTACACTTTGACAGTGTAACTTCTTGATTTACTGTGTTTAAAGAGTATAAAAAAAACACTGGGGGGAGGATGGGGGAATTAGAAGAAGGTCCAAGTGTTTAAGGTCTTTAGGAATAAAACCTGCTTGATAGACTGTGAAAGCCATGCAGACTGTGGGTTCTGTTAAAGCCCTTACAACTGTTCTATCATGAAGGTAAAAAGACATGTTGGAGAAATGTTGGAGATGTGCCATCAGCTGAACTGAAATATCAAAGAAGGCATCAATGGAATGTTTTAAAATATTTTATTTGTAACCTGTCACTGACTGCATTGCAACAACTTGTGTGAGGTGACACAAATAGCTGTAGTGAAGTTGATATCAAAACATGTTGCAGGCTCATCATAAGGCACAGATGGAAGACCAGTTCTTACTAATGGAAGATACCTGTATCTGAGAGTCTAATTGGCATCTAAGCCTTTGAAGTGTGACAGGATTATAACTCCAGACTGCATGCTAAATCTCAAAAGCTGATAACAGATTATATAAAAAAAAATCCTGTTGCTCTTTCAGTTGGTTTTCTGGGTGTGTATCACATTTCTTAAGCAATTATGTATTGTAACAGTAATAGTCTACTTACTGACAAACCTGGCAATGTGAATACAGCCTGAACTCTTTATTTTGTACTTATTTGTGACCTCTCCTTGGGCCTTTTTCTGATAGGGTAATGTTGTCTTTAAAGATAGTATTCATTCTCAATAATGTTTCTCAAGGAAGTCAGAATTGGGCTCTGAATTAAAATTTTCTGCACTGGTAATTTTTTTTGAGGGGTTAGTGCAATTATGCAAACTTGATAAAATCTCTTAATTTAGAAAGTTGACAGTTTATTACTGTCTTGATACGGAGAAAATGACATGCATCTCCTCTCATGAATCCTTTTCAAGCCAGGGAAGGAACTGTAAAATAGGTCACAAAGTTTTATCAGAAGCTGCTTTATGGCTGTGGGATGAATTTTAGTGTTTTCACCTCAAGAGATATTATGTAGTCCTCAAAGTCCGCCACCTTTTATGGGTGCTCAGATTCCTTATTAATATTCAATTAGAAAATTGTCTAAGAAGAAATATGGAGCACAGTTTGCGCTAAAGAACTGAGAAATAATTTAGTTCATAACTTGAAGTTCACTTAAACCAACAGCCTGTTTGGTTCGATGTTTTCTGTTCTCTACGGAATTTTACACGTTGCTGGGAGAAAAAAAAAACCAACCCAAAAACCAAAACACAAAACCCACAGCATGTATAGATTGGATGAGTAACCTTCTTTTGTAAATTACATTTCTTAATTTGCCTTTGCCCTCAAACAGTAGGTTGACTCAAAGCAATTTTTTTGAAAGCAAATACAGAACAAGAGGCTAGTAGTAGCTGCATTGCAAAGCAAGAGACACCTTGGCAAAGTAGATGCTCTGTTAATGAGGGAAAGATAGTGTTTACTGCAGGGGAAAAGGTGACATTTTATTGCATGAATGCACTCCAGGGTTCCTGATGACATTTGCTATTTTCCTGCCTGTCTCAATAATTTAAAATTAGGCAGTGAGTGAAGATGCTGTGTTTATCAACCCTTTTTAGATTACTAAACAAGAAATCACCTGAAGTTCAGGGAAATCATTCAAGTTCATCAAAAGCAATGCAAGTCCAGTTCGAATGCAAGCATATGCAGGTCTTAACTATGAGAGTATCTGGGCTGTTAAGGCTAAACTTCAAATTCCTTTCAATTTGCGGTGGTGGCAAGAACTTCTCTATATTTGTCAAGTAAGGACTTGTGTCTCTGATAATCTGTTCTTAACAAAGAAAGAGACCTTTGGTCAAAGATGGACAAGGTAACAGTTGTGGTATTTGTGTAACTAACCTTGAATGCTGCAATTCATTCCGCCGTGGTGCAAATGTGAATTCTTTAAATGCTGACATGCTAATTCCTCTTTCTAGGATTGTCAACTGGGCCTGGAAGTCTATTCTAGTATAATTCATGTCACCTCAATATCTAAACTAATAGAAATGAGCAGACCCAAAGGAAAAAGTTAAACTAAAAATGTCACTCTGGCTTCTCTGAGCATGTTGCAGACTTGTATACTTTTGACTTCACATCAACAGGCTTTCTTATAAGAAGAAATAGGTACACAAGTGATACTGGAGTATCATTCTCATTCCCCAAGTATCTTACCTTTGTATCACTCTTCTTCATACTACTAGCAAGGTTTGATTGAAAATTTTAGTTTTGCCACTGCCAATAAGGGTAATCTAGCCTTAAGAACGTTTGTGGAGAGACAGTTTCAAGTTCTGGCATTGTTTCCCAGAGCACTGGTGCTCTGGATGTGTGCATTGAGGCGTTCTGTGTGATGGAGTTATTCTATAGCAATAGAAGCTGACTTGAGAAAGAAAGGCGGGAGTGGGTTTCTTCCATGTAATTAACCTAGAATTATTGACTTCTGTTTCATTTGACTCCCTTCATGAATGATTGCATTGATCCATAGATTTCTGGATTAATGAATCCTGTTTTAAGTATAATCAAGTCTTAAATGTAGACCAAGTAAAACCTAATTTAGAGATCAAGAAACATCAAATGATTTGAGATGTGCTAGTACTTCACTGCAATCATTGAGTTTCAGGATTTCTTCACATTCAGAAACTGAGAGCATGTATACTTCAGAATCTGTTTCTGGGTTCAAAATGTTTTCTACAGCATGCTGCATTAATTGTAGAGGTTAGAGTGACCAAAGCTGAGTTTTGAAAGGAATTCATGACCCCTGTTTCAGAGAAGATAAAGAGTTTTTGAAGACAGTTTGTTGGAAATCTTCTTTCAAGCTCTTTGCCACTTGAAGTCACATTTGGAAGTTAGCTGCCCACACAAAAGTGCTGGAAAGGCTGCTTACAGGCAAAATAGCATGCACTTGACTAATTTTCTGCTAAGAAATGTACATGGTGTCCAGTGCACTTGAAATTACTGGTATTTGCACTGTAAATGTCTTGAAGCTCAATAATTACTGCTATAACCACTGCATTAGTCAAAGATAAAAAGAAAAGCGCTTGTGTGCTCTCAGGAAGCTCAAAACTAGTGTGTGTGTGTGTGTGTGTGTGTGTGTGAGAATCTTGTACTCAGGATTTTTACCAAGACAGAAGTATATATTTTTGGAGTGATTCATGTATATTATCATAAGGTTTTTGCACCAATTTCTTGTTTCTTACACATTCATGGAATCATGGAAGACTTGTTTAAAGGGACCTGGGTATGCCATCTAGTCCAAGCTTGTGCTCAGTACAGGACTGTTGCCAGTGTTAGGTCAACTCAGTTGTGGTTTTGTCTTGCCAAATCTTGAGAGCCTTTGCAGCTGAAAATTCCATGACATTTCTGGGTAACCTGTGCTAGTGCTGCAGCAATGTTAATGAGAAGCTGTGTCTAATGTCCAGACTGATCCTTCAGAAGTTGGCAAGTGATCCAAATGATTTATGGGAGTTGCATCTAGTGAACTGTTTGCTTACAAAATATGTTGCTTGGTTTGCTTCTCTTAGCTAGGCTTGTAATGATGTACACTGGAATCGAAAGATGCTTCTAACTGCTTGTTTCAGGTGCTCACATCAAGTGTGAATATACAGTATGGAACAGCCTCTTGCCTCAGATAGAAATGTTTTCTATTTATCATATATTATGGTTTCAGAAGGTATGTATTAAATTTGCTGTATTAAAGTTGCAGTAGTTGAAGTGAGCTTTTCCCTGTTACACGAGTCTTGCACCATTTAAGCATTGCTAAATTTTTTGATTTTTGGATCCTGAATTATGAAGCTCAGTTCAACGGTTTTGAGCTAGTTTACAGGAGGTGACAGAGATGTTAGGCAGCTTGTCACACATGCTTGACCAAAGGAGCCTGTAAAGAAATGCAATGTAGCATGACTGTCAATCACAGTGACATCTTAAATACACTGTTTGTTGACAGTATCATAATCATTGCAGATTTGACTACTTTTAGAATACTAAATATTATATTTTAATGTACTTCTCATTTTCTTGCCATTTATGGAATGCTATACATAGTGTCTTAGCTTCTGGAGCTTGGCCACTGTTCTGCTTTTGAATGGTTCATCACTAAGGACCTTACAGTTTTTACAATTTTATGGCTAGGAAAAATCATTAGTTATTTTCCTTCAACTTTGTATTTACTATACACATAATAAAAACACTTGCTAATTATTGTGGCTGTTGTGAAGAACAGAGACTATAGCCATGATTAGTCCTTGCAACTTTCCTGAAAAGCAGCAGATTCCAGCCTAAACTAACTTGTATTGGTTTAACAACATAAACACAGTGGATGAAGCTGCTTTTCTCCATTTTACAAATACCCCTAATGTGTTATCTTTTTCCAGATGCTAACGTTTAGGCTATATCTACATAACATGATGCACTGCCCCTGTAGAGCTTTGAATGAGGGTGCTTAGATTATAAAACAGTTACAGATGCATCACAGCAGCATAACATTTGGGATAAATAGCCCTGTTGAGAAGCAGAAGTTATTCAGAGGAGTGTTGTGCCAATTCTGGTTTCTTGTTCTGCAGTTATGCTCTAAACTCTTATTTCTTCTGAATAATATTTTAAAAATATTTCTTTTTCATTATCAACCATGAAGCTACTCATTTTTCTAGCAATTTCCCTGGATTTTTCAATGAAATTCTGATCCAACAAAAGAACGCTTAATATGAGTCCAGCTTAGTCCAGGAGAACACCAACTTCATGAGTTGCTTTGGTGTCACTTTTAAATAAGAAAAAAGTGGCAAATGTTTATATTTTTTGCTCCTATGAATAAAGGCCCTCTTCTGCTTTTTCAGAGCTGAGAGCTTTTCTGTTCTTTTTGAGAAAGGTGGTGAGAATATATGGGCCTGGGAGGTTCTTTCTCTTCATGAGTAAATCCTCACGTAGATTTATTTTTCTCAATTATTTGATATTATGAGATGCAATAGTAAAGTAGTGAATCTTTGCTTGTACATGCACTAAGTACAGTAAATGGATCAGTTTTATGTGCAAATGGGGCTTATAAGGGTCACTTCTCTCTGCCATCCTCAGATGTATACGCATTTAAAATACATTTTTAATTAAACAAATCTTAGCAAAATTGTAAAAAAAAGTTCATTACCTTCAAGTTGTTATGTTATTGTTAGTAATATTCTGGCAATGGTGTTGGTTGCAGTATAAGAATAAAAAAATTAGACATTTCTGATGGCTGCAAATAAATTCTTTCAGCAAGATCTGATATTCAACATGTAAGCAGATTCCTGTAACTAAAGTTCTGCTGGCTTTACTTAAGCTAGGTTATATAAACATAGATGTTCAGTATGAATGCAGACCACCTTAATGTAGTGTTGAGACTGAAAATGAATTTTGAGTAATCTAGTGTTAAGGTGAAATACACATCTACTCACAGTATGCTGCTTCATAACTTTAGAAATTTACAAACAATATGCTCTTATAAACAATATTACTTTTCAACTTGGTTTGATTTCAAGTTTAATAGAAGTCACGAAATGAATGTTTATTGCTTTCAAGGAGAAGAGTCTTCAACTTGAGTCTTGTGTAGGAAAATCTAAAACCCATTTCTGTTGTTATTGGTAACGAAGTAGACTTTAAATATTTTCATGCATCACCTGAGCATGGATATCTTGTTTTTCCTGGGTTTCACTGGTAACCAAACAGTAAAGTTGGCTAAGCTTTGTTTTATTTGCAAATCATTTTGGGCAGAGCAGTTGACGTCATCTACCTGGAC
>NW_009915399.1:451-1091 GCF_000696875.1 Nestor notabilis | reverse complement strand
GAGCTGCGGGACGGACATGAACCATAGGGGGAGCATATAGAGGGGGGGGGATGTATAGGGGGGGGATATAGAGGGAGGGGGATATATACAAAGAGATATAAGGGTAGGACATATAGGGGGGAATATATAGGGAGAGAGATATTAGGGGGGATATATAGGGAGAGATATATAAGGAGAGATATATGGGGAGGGATATATGGGGTCAATATATAGGTAGAAACGTATATAGGGATATATAGGGAGGGGGATATATAGTGAGAGGGATATATAGGGAGACATATATAGGGAGGGATATATAAGAAGGGATATATAGGGAGGGGGATGTATAGGGAGGGATATACACGGGGGATATATAAGAGGGAATATACAGGGAGAGGAATATATAGGGGGGAGCATATATAGAGGGATAGATAGGGTAGGATATATAGGGAGATATATATGGGGAGGGATATATACGGAGAAGGATATATAGGGAGGGATATACAGAGAGGGATATATGGGGAATATATAGGGAAAAGAATATATAGGGAGGGATATATAGGAAGATATATATGGGGAGGAATATATATAGGGGATATACATAGGGAGGGGGAATAAACAGAGAGGGATATATGGGGAGGGATATATAGGGAGGGGGGTA
>NW_009915399.1:0-329 GCF_000696875.1 Nestor notabilis | reverse complement strand
TGTGGGGAGGGTAATGAGGGGGGGGGTTGGGGGGGTATATAAGCGTGAACAGGGAGTATATAAGAGTTTATAGAAAAGCATATATGGAGTGTAGACAGGCATATAGGGGATATGTAAGGGTATATAGGGATATGTAAGGGTACATGTGACAAGCATATATAAGCATATAGGAGAAAATAGAAGAGGATACATTTGGGAATACAGGAGGATACAGGGCACATATAGGTGTATGTAGGGAGATACAGAGGTATATAAGGGGGGATATGGACATACATATATAGGGGACACCACCACAGGGGAGCCAAGGGGGTGGGAACCCCCTAAACCCC
>NW_009915398.1:1460-1702 GCF_000696875.1 Nestor notabilis | reverse complement strand
CCCCCTGCCACCCCCCAGGCAGTTCCTGTTCGTGGTCACCTTCTCCACCTTCCTGCTGTGCTGTGTGGAGTATGATGTCCTCTTTGCCAACCGGCCACTCAACCACACCAGTGGGGCAGCCGCCGACCGCAGCAAGGTGACACTGCCCGATGCCATCCTGCCTGCCCCACAATGTGCCCAGAGGTGAGGAGCAGGGCTGGGAGCTGTCGGTGGAGCCACACAGGGGTCCGGCACCAACCGGT
>NW_009915398.1:0-1272 GCF_000696875.1 Nestor notabilis | reverse complement strand
GGTGGTGATGCCGTGCGTGTTCTGGCTGTACCGGCTGGGGAAGGTGCTGTGCAGCCTGCTGAGCTACTGGGAGATCCGCACCTTCTACATCAAAGCCCTCAACATCCCCTCGGTGAGCGGGGCTGTGGGGACGGTGGGTCTATGCTGTGCCAATCCGTGCCAGTGCCAATCAGCGTGTCCTTGGTGCAGGAAGGGCTGTGCAACTACAGCTGGCAGGAGGTGCAGGCGCGGCTGATCTCGCTGCAGCGCCAGCAGCAGATGTGTGTGCACAAGCGGGAGCTGACGGAGCTGGACATCTACCACCGTATCTTGCGCTTCAAGAACTACACAGTGGCCATGGTCAACAAGTCACTGCTGCCCGTCCGCTTCCACCTGCCACTGCTGGGCCCCATTGTCTTCCTCACCCAGGGCCTCAAGTACAACCTGGAGCTGCTCCTCTTCTGGGGCCCCGGCTCCCTTTTCCAGAACAAGTGGAGCCTGCGGCCACAGTGCAAGCGTGCAGGTGCCCGTCGGGAGCTGGCCCGGCGTCTGGCACGCACCATGGTGCTGGTGGGGTTGGCCAACCTGCTGCTCTGCCCCTGCGTGCTGGTCTGGCAGCTCCTCTATGCCTTCTTCAGCTACGCCGAGGTCATCAAGCGGGAGCCGGGCAGCCTGGGCGCCCGCCGCTGGTCCCTCTACGGCCGCCACTACCTGCGGCACTTCAACGAGCTCAACCATGAGCTGCAGGCACGGCTGAGCCGCGGATACAAGCCAGCCACCAAGTACATGAACTCCTTCACCAGCCCACTGCTCACCGTGCTGGCCAAGAACATTGGCTTCTTTGCCGGCTCCATCCTGGCTGTGCTCATCGTCCTGACCGTCTATGATGAGGACGTGCTGACGGTGCAGCACATCCTCACTGCCATCCCACTGCTGGGGCTGGTGGTCACTGTGGCCAGGTGGGTGTGCTGGGCTATGCTCTGCTGTGCCAGTGGGCACAGTGGGCTGTGGGGTGGTTGAGCTGGAGGTGGGACACTTGCCCCCTGCCCACAGATCCTTCATCCCTGATGAGCACACAGTGTGGTGTCCAGAGCAGCTACTGCAGCGTGTCCTGGCCCACATCCACTACATGCCTGACCACTGGCAGGGCAATGCCAGCCGGTCGGAGACGCGCAGTGAGATGGCCCAGCTCTTCCAGTACAAGGCGGTGAGCATGGGCATGGCTGGGTGGTGGGACTACCCCCTAGAACCCCTGACACCCCTGTTGCCTGCAGGTGTTCATCCTGGAGGAGC
>NW_009915397.1:6253-10193 GCF_000696875.1 Nestor notabilis | reverse complement strand
AATATATATAGATTAATAATGTGGAATTAAAATTCTAGAAGTGACTAACATTCTCCCATTATCTTTTGCTAGTTGAAATCTGGCACAGCACAAAATCTATGCCTGTGTTTTCAGATGACAGCCTGTAAGGCATAAGACTGGTATGGGAATAAAGGTGATATGCTATTAATTATACAACAGAATCTGCATTGAGAATCTAGACAAGGAAGTGTGGAAACGATCTCTTAAGGGAAATTGTCATTTGGTGTTTCTTTCTATCCTTTTTCTTCCTCTGTAGGTTCTTACACCACGTTCACATCTGTAGCATCCAGTGGAGCATTAAGCAATGTGACTAACATCTGTCAAGCGTGTGGTGTCTGCTTATGTGAATGCTTACTTGGAGTGTTCCCGAGGCTTGGCAGCTGGTTATCTTTTGTGATCTAAAAATCAATCAAGAGGGACTTCTGCCAAATCAGAGATTTTTCCACTCTTCTCGTTACTAATCACAGCAGACATTCTCTTGCTGAGGTGAAGACCAGTAAATTGTGGGATTGACAAACAGAAGTACCCAGAGACACACATTGCATGGGATGGTTGGGCAAGGTAAGTCTCCTGGGGACTGGTGGAGAGCAACACCCTGTGCTGCCTCATGGGATGAATTGAAACCTCAACTTCAGTTTTAGCTGACCATGTTGTCAGGGTCTGGGGACATTTTATCCAGGAACTGGTGAAGATTGTCTGAAATATTTCATTCCAGAAGTCATCCAAAACTGACAATCCTGCCACTGTATGATGTGGGGGAGAGCTCACTTTTCTATGGCCAGGTCCTTTGTGATTATCAGGCTGCTGGGTAAGGCAGATTGATAATTGTTTTAATAAGACAGAATAAGAAGAGGAATACAGATAGCAAGTAAATCTTACATCCCTTCAGACAATGGTACCCCATGTTTGTGCAGCATCACAAAGACCCCTGATGGATTTTCCCATGGCACACTGCACAGAGTAGATCCTGCCCATGGAGCGAAACATCTCCTTTTTGGTCATTAAAGCTAATGTATCACTTTCTTACAAGAAAACAACTCTATTCACAAAAGACTTTTGCATGACAACTTCTCACTGCACTGTTAGACAAAGGCAAGGCCAGGCAGGCAGTGTAATCACCAGTACCAGGTGAGAGCTTCTTGCAGGACCACTTGTAGGATGAATTGTCTGAGGTTGTCCTGTGGCCAGGGCATTTGTCCAGCACAACAGAGCCTGAAGGCCATGCCGGACAGGCAGCACAGTGCAGCACAGCACAGGCTGCTCAGTTAACTGCCATGTGGATCACTAACTCTGCAACATTCAACCATCTCCTGGTCAAGACCAAAACATTCCACCCCTTGATCTACATAGACCTATATTTCGCAAGTATAATCAGAGATTCTATTAATAACAGAGGACCTTCTCAAGCCCTAAACAAAATAGCCAATGGAACAGACAAAGCCTGTTCAGGATCACTAACTCCTCAAATACAACATCTTCTGCCTGGCTCCCAGTACAGGCAGTGATAGAGGTGGTTCAGGGAGGTTCTGGCATGATTCTCCAAGCAAGCAGGAAAGTTGAGTGGTTGTGTATAGCTAATGCTCCAGGACATAGTACCACCTCTCTTGGGTCCTTTCCTTGTTTCTGATCTCCATTTCAGGTTCATCTTGAGTCAGAGAACAGCTGTTGTTAACCCAGACTTGCCTCTTATCATTCACAGCATAGATACGTAACTCCATTTGAGTCATTTAATGGCCCTGCCTTCTGGTGAAAAGGTATGAGCTGCCTTTTAATGGCAACACAACCTTGGTCAGCACTGCAGGGATGAGAATTTAGACATCTCAGATCCCAGGTTCAGAGATAACTACATCCTACTGACTCATGTACTGACTAACACTATTGAGAGAGGGGAATCCATGTGGGATTTTATCTGTGAGAGGTCTCCTGATAGCAGTGCTGTTTCCTATCAATGCCTGCTGCAACTATGCCTTGAAGCTGGTCTCACACCGCTTAAGCTCATTACCCTGGGGCTCACAGCCTCCCTGAGACAAGCAAATGTAGCTTGTGGCCAACAATGTCAAACATGACAGAGGGATCCACAAGTATGAGAATGGATGTTTGCCTTCCATGATGCCCAAGAAATCTATTTCAAAAGCTGAACTAGACATTATATCAGACAAACTGTATTCTACCATTTATAAAACACTTGAAGTACAGTTACTGAAATACACCAATAAAATACTGAAATAAAATACCTAATAAAAATTAGTTCAATTAACTGAAACATTTTTCTTCCTACCACTAACCTAAGACATATGTAAAACTTTATGATGTTTAATGGCTGTCTGGGCTCCTGCTGTAATGACTTCAAGAGCTCACTGAGGTATGATGGTTTTGCCATGTGAAGTTTAAATGGAGGGCAAGACATTCAGAGGGAAATTTCAAAGAGAAACATGGCAAGCTGCTGGACTTGATGGAAGCAGAGAGGTCAGGAGAGAACAGGTAGATTTGTAAGTCATTGATGCAAAGCAGATAGCTGAAGCCATGTGAGGCAGTGATCTCACTGAGAGGAAGATTTTAAATGAGAAAAGTGAGACAAGGACAGTATCAATAATCTGCAAGTAATTGCCTGGTTTACACATGATGTCAGAGACTCCGCAGGAAATGCCTCTTGGGATTCACCTTAAATAGTAAAGAGGAATTAAGTGTGGAAGGAGACAGAGGGTGTTTCTACACCAGTACTTCAGCTCTGGTCAGAATTGTGTGCTAGAAGTAAATCTGTAGGCTTATAACACAGGTGGTCTCAGAGAAGGCAAATTGGACTCTTTGAGGGTTAAATTAAACCAAAAGATGTCCTCCAGGTGCACTCCAGCTGCCAATAGGAGTTCATTTCCCTGGATGAGAGTAGACCCAGTCCAAAGTAAAGCCTCCAAAACTATTTTAGTGTGGATGTCAGGTCTTCAGCTCCACTCCTGTCAGTGTTACAGCCCCCCTCTACAGTGCCCCACTACTTGCTAATCTAAGCAGAGTGGTAATGTAAGCATGGTGCTACAGACTTCCTGTATGGACTCACATAAATCACTTCACCTCTCTATGTCTGTGTCCTTCATATATAAATACTCTTAATACACATCCTGCACTCACCGGGACATGGAAAGGGTAAAATTGTCAACATACATCAGGCACTCAGACACCATGGTGTCGCGGTTCAAGCCCAGCCTGCAACTTGGAACCACGCAGCCGCTCGCTCACTCCCCCCCTCTTCCTTCCTCCCCCCGCTCCCGGAGGGATGGGGAGGAGAATCAGAGGAATGTAACTCCCACAGGTTGAGATAACAGCACTCCAGTAACTAAGGTATAATACAAACCACTACTGCTACCAATAATAATGATAAGAGGAATAACAAGGGAAAAGGACACAACCGCTCACCACTCGCTTACCGATACCCAGCCTGACCCGAGCAGCGATCTGGGTCTTCCAGGTAACTCTCCCCAGTTCATATACTGGGCATGACATGCTGTGGTATGGAATACCCCTTTGGCCAGTTTGGGTCAGGTGTCCTGCCTCTGCTTCCTCCTGGCTTCCCCTCCTCCCTGGCAGAGCATGAGACTGAGAAAGTCCTTGGTCAGAGTAAACATTACTTAGCAACAACTAAAAACATCGGTGTTACCAGCGTTGTTCCCAGGCTGAAAGTCAAAACCACAGCACTGCAGCAGCTACTAAGAAGGAGAAAAAATGACTGCTGTAGCTGAACCCAGGACACATGGTGACAAGCATCCCTCTACATGGCAGGGAAAAGATTCTGTTTGAAACAAGGTTCGACTAGTGTTCAGTAAATGAGATGGGGACCTTACCATGAGCACTGAGGATAAACATATGGACCAGACTCCTTGATTCAGTGACCTGTGCCCTTTCTTGTGCACTCCAAAAAATGGGTCCT
>NW_009915397.1:4801-6222 GCF_000696875.1 Nestor notabilis | reverse complement strand
TGAAAGAGAACATGACAACCAATTGAAGAAACAGCATTACCAGCTCTGAGTGATGGGTATCTCACCTTGCTGTCTTCATGCTCCTTTGAGATACCCCAGGATGTTCCTCTGCTCTGAAAGTGCATAATGTTCTGCCATTGTTTCATTCAGGCAGTAATAAAACCCAATTCACTGTACAACAGCAAGGGAAGGCTCTGTACACATTTATCAAGTGCCTCCCAGCTGATCTCATTGCTTGAAACCCGGTCATCATTTTTTGTGATATTCTTGAGGTTGATTCATTCCTGTATTTAACCCAGCTGCGTTCTGCTGTAGAATCCATTGAATTCAAACGAGAAGCAGTGGCCCAATACCTCATAACCTTGAAAGCTTTTGCTAATTAATTCTACACTCAGCAGAACTGCTACATCTATGTTCTGTAGCAATCATCAATGCAATGGTTACTGACTTAAATGTAAATCAGGCTTTTCACAAAAAGAGTGCTCTTGCCTCTTACTTCAACAGCAGTTCTTCCTCAAAACGCCCAATTGTACAAACCCTCCAACAGGATCCGTTCCTCTTGCTGTGAATAACTTCATTAAGGCTGCAAATGCTTGCAGAGCATCAGGTAGCAAACTGCAGAAGCCCTATATTAAAAGCCCATGTTCCACCTATAAAGCTTTTTATTTAAATCAGTGAAATTCCTGAATTAACTCTACGAGGACAGTTAGATTTTTGGAGCATTCGCTTTGACACACTTTACTCGCTTTTCTGGGAAAACAGTCATCACATCCAAAAATTTTCTCAGCTATTGAATTTATGTTTGTTTGCTCGTTTCTGCTATTTGCACACAAATCTCTTTCCACTACACTTGAATCACTGAAAAGTGAAGATCCAGACTCCCAACACCAAGCCGTAATAGCATAAAACATTTTTCTGCTTTGCTGGCACATCACATTATAGAGGCTGTCTGTAATCTTAGTAGAACAGACAATGTAAAAAACCTCCCTTCTTATATCAGACCTTGTTATTAAATTTATATCCATTTCTCATAATAACCTACATTTCCCTTTATCGGAACACTGAAAAATAACTCCTCTTGCAGGACTTGAGCATGGCATTTGATACAGTTGTCAGAGGAATTCTGATGTCCCGTCTCAGAGACATGGCAGGGGATTAGTGGGATTGTGAGTAGATGGCTTCAATCATTCCTCACAGACAATACTCAGTGAGTCATGAAGACTTTCTACTTCCAGGGCTATCACCCATGAAGTTTCGAAAGAGTCCACCTAATTCAGTGTTTAGAAGAGGGCCCCTACTGTGGAATAATTTGGACTAAAACACTGGCAATATACCGTAGGCACCCAGCGCTGCTGGAATTGCATCCACACCTCTGATGCCTGAGGCCCCACCTGCACAGCTGGCTGAAGAGCTGACCACCA
>NW_009915397.1:0-4770 GCF_000696875.1 Nestor notabilis | reverse complement strand
GGGAAAGAGCGGTGACCTCACTGCAGCTGTATCGAGCTGGGACAGCCAGCCTTTTCACTGCTCTGCTGACCCACAGGTCCTGACATTTATTATAAAACCACAGTTTTTAATGGCAAATGAGAAGAACCAGCCTCCAGATAAAACAAGAGGTGATGTGACCTGGAACAGCCTCTCTCTTCTATCAAATCTACAGCACCTTTTATCAACTCTTTCCTGAGATACAACTAAAGACACAGAAGCCAAGCGCCCAGTCACCACTCCACCGCTGAGAGGCCTGGACTACTTCTGCCAGTCCAAGAAAATCCTCTGATTAGACATATTTTTCTCCTTAGTGTACATCTGGCATATTCATGCAAAACATTTTATTAATATCTTCATTCATGGGGTTTGCAGAATATCCTCTGCTTCTTGTCTACAGAACTTCAAAAGTACAATTAATTTTAAATAATGTAATTGAAACGAAGACTCAAATGCATCTGTAGCAGTGAGAAGAAATTTCATTGCATGTGTGCAAGAAAAGGCAGCCAGACAATCGGTGCTCTGACTGACCCCTTTGCATTTAGTTGCCCAGTTTACTGATAAATTAAAGCTGGGATAGCACGTTTCTTGTGATGCAGATCTAAGATAAGTGTTTTTAAATACTTCTTCTCTGCCTAGACCTAATTATTCATCCTTCTCGCTTTTTTATGAAGTATTGCTATTTTAGAAACTCTTACTAGGAGTAATATATATAATATCATACCTACCAACACACGGAAAATAATTTGCATCAGGGATAACATATTTATGCTTTTTGCAGGGATCACATAGATGTATTGATCTTTTTTGTTTTGGAGACCTGATCAGCACAGTCTGGAGGCAAGGTTACATACCAGAGACACAAAGCACTTATTGCTTTCACATTACTTTGACAAAACCAAATAAAAATGTATTTTTAAAAATGTTCCAAGAAATAATACATTCAACTAGCCCATCTCATAGGCCTTTAGAGCACATTCTTGTAGGAGCTCTCTGGTGGCACAGAAATTATTTTTACCAGAGATCAGCTTAGGAGGAAACAGAAGAAAAGGCCTCCAGCATTCAGCTTGGATTTATGCAGTACTTCTTCAAGTCTGTATGGCAGGGGGACTTCACATGCTTTCCAGTCTATTTCATGAGCCCCCTGAGCTGATGGCTCGTATTCTGCCTGTATTTTACTTTTGCAGAGCTCAGCATAAGCAAGCCCTCTAGAATCTGGACAGACTATGTTCCTGATGTTTTGTATCAATCCAGCCCAGCAGCCCCAAGATTGGATAATGGGTTGTGGCCCTCTAACAAAACCCTGTCACAAAAGAGATTGAGAAAAAGCTTATTTCTGTACCTATCTTCCCATTCATATCTACTAGACCGTTCATTAATCTTCTGATTCTCAATTTCAAGATAAATCAGAGTAATTGAGACATCACTTCTCCACTCTTAAGTTTTTAAGCTTAAGATTTTAAAGTGGGAATCTACCCTTTAATATCAGAATACTGAGCCAGCTATCCAGCTGATGTAAAGTGATGACACTGTTGTTACACGAGCATTTGCAAGCAGAGGATCTGGCTCCCCACTCCACATGGAGCTTCAGTAAGCCTGAAAGAGCCATTATCTTTACTACCCTAGTTAACACCTTGGTTAATTGAAAGATTCCAGAGTAAAATAACTCCCATGACTTTGTAATAAAACTGCAGTCCATTGATTATGAACACTTGTACAGCTGAAGTTAGAAAAAGTAGCTAATTTACAATGGTATCTCCTTTGCCTTTTTGACTGTACACTGACGACATCTAAACAACTCAAGCAAAATATTTATGCCATCCTTACACTGTTTGAGGTTGACATGGTTATTCAAGGAAACACAGCCACAGTTAGGACCTGTTTCTTATTACAGTCATGCGAAGTATAAACAGGTAAGTCAAGGTAGTACCAAGTCTCCAAATTTACAATCTAAGTAGACCAGATAAGAAAGGGAAGTATTACTTTCCTCTGAAGACAAACCAAGTCCTAGTTAGACGAAGTGATTTACTGACAGGAAGGGTTTCTCACAGCCAGGATTAACTGAGATCTTTTAAGGTGCAGCTCAGCACCTTCATTACTGGATCATCTATCTTCCCTTTAGAAGAAAAGGTTTTTCCATCATATGAAATTCTTCCTATGGGTCTGAAAGGTTAAGCTATTTGAGAAATGTGACTTATACCTGGCAAGATTTGTCAGGAAAAGAAGGGGGGGGGGGGGGGGAGAGAAAGAAAGAAATGGAAAAAAAAGAAAAAAAAAAGAAAAAGAAAGTAATAAAACATAAATAATTTTTTACATCTTCAAAGCAAAGCAGAAAATATTAGCTAACTCAACCTTACAAGACCCCTATGAGTTAAGTACAGGCTACACTTCTCAAATATGCTTTTTATTCCTCCCTTTCTCTTTCCTAAGCATGCAACCAAAATTACAAACAAGGTGGATAATGCTTCTGTGTGGTAACCATGGTAATCAGCTGTATCAACTACTGTAAATGGCAATATACCCAACAAGTCTCCTAAATACATACCTACTCCACTCTCACACGAGGTTTGCTACATGCAACTACTATGTCCTAAAGCCAACTTGAATCTTTTTGCTGAGCAACCTGTTCCAGGTCATATTCAGGAACTGCCCTTGGCCAACGTGTTTTAGGGGTGGGTAAGCAGTCACTGGTTGCTTTGGAAAATCCTAACCCAATGCCAATCCACACTTCGGATATTCCCTGGCCAACACCACCCTGGTCTCTATTCTCACAGATCCTGTTCCCCAAATAGGGCAACCTGTTCCATGACAACTCTTTCTATCCAGGTTAAATTAGCATCTGGACTGTTAACAAAGATTATTACTCAGGGAAGAAGTAAGATTTAAATGAATGGGGCCAGAGATACAATGTTTTGCGGGGCTTTTTTTCATCAAATTTTTGCATTTCCCTAAGCAACATCATTCCCTTCATTGCTTTAAGCTAACATGTTTTCACACAAAGTTACTGGGCAGCACCTCGAGGATAGAGGTATGTTTTCCAGACTACTGAATACAGACCACATCAGTATGAGACTGACCGATGCTCTGCTTTTTGGATTACTTCAGCTGAAGAAATATAAAAGCCAGTCCTTTCCTCTGAGTGCACTGATACAAGATTACAGGCACCTCTAACTAGTATGACCTCTACCCTTTAGTATGCCCTCTACCCTTTAGTATGCCCTCTACCCTTTAGTATGCCCTACCTCAAACGTTTTTGTATTAACCTTAGTTTGTTTCACAGCTTAATTCCTCCAGGTGCTTTGTTGCCACATGATGACTAAGGCTGCTTAGTTTAATAATGTCAAACACTTTTTTCTGAGGCTAAGGGTGCTCTTACTTGGAGAGGTAATTTTTCATATGCTAGTGGTTGGCTAAAACAGAGGATCAGCAGGTTGGGGGAGGATCTGAGCAAGCTAAAATCACTAAATCCAACATGACTTTGCAACAGACAAGATACGGTTCAACTGCCATTGTCCTGACAATTTGGCACACCAAAATTCACCTTTATGTCTCCAAAAGCTTATATAAATAAATGCAGCATACCTGGCTGATTCTGCAAATCATGCTGTTATTTAGACAAGCATTAGAGTCGATCTTGGAGAGAGCACAGTCTCAATCTACAATGTCTGTGCTCTGCTTCTAGCAACAATTTGCATGCCAGTATTCATTACCAAAACTCTTCACAGGCTTTATACCCACAAGACCATCTCTGGATGGAGAAGACAGAAAACCAGAAAACAATGTTGGCCACCTGCAGAAAGAAAGGAAGACTCAGACAATACCGACATTTGGGACTGAAACCCTGGGTTTATAACACAAAGACTGTTGGCAAAGAGATGCAGAGCAACGTCTGTCACAGCCCATGTAGCTCTGGGTGTCCAGGTACACTAGGGTAGTGTACAACAGTGCACGACTGTGACCTTTCAATACAGAAGTGGCCAAAGCTCAGGATTAAGGTTTAATTCTGAAGATAAATGCACAGCACCTTATTAACGGACCCACAAGTCCTGGGAGATTCAAAGACTGAATTAAAGCTACTATATATGTACCTGCAAGTCTAACAGTTGTTTGCCAGCAGGTTCTTAAAACACTCCCCAGCAGGTCCCCCCTGCTCCCCTGCTTCCCTAAACACTGCAAAATTTGCACATTTTAATTCTGTTCTTGTCCAGGTAGGTTTTTAGCCCACCTTGCTCACCAGTAGCACTATCAGTGACAAGACAAATACGTCTCAGGTATCATTCATCTTCTCCTTGTTATTAAGGTGAACTGTGTGTGCAGCATAACGTTTTGTTTTAAAAGGACTTGGGGCCTTCAGGGAGAGAAAGGAAGAGATTAATATAATTGTCCATTCTTATTCTGGAGAAGGGAGGTGAAAGAGGCAGGCATCCCCTACAGTGGCAGGCCATCAGGTTTGCGATCGTCCTTAGTGCCTCAGCTCCTTTATTTAGTGTGAGGAAAACACAGGGTCAACTCATTAATGCCTGTTTAATAGGCACTAATGGAAGAGGCTTTGGGTTGTTCAGCGTCTTTCCCTCTGGTTTGATGAATCGCATCGCACTGGAACTCTGAATCTGGAAAGGGATGGATTGAAACCACCCCCGCCCATACAACACGGCGGACACTGAGGGGCACTGGCCGGGGGACAGTGGAGGGCGTTGCGGGGGACAGCAGCCGGCCGGCGGCCTGGCGGGAGCACGCCCAGTGCCCCCTGGC
>NW_009915396.1:3144-3498 GCF_000696875.1 Nestor notabilis | reverse complement strand
TGCAGGAGTGTTGGTGCAAGTCACGAGTGGGGAAAGGGACAAACAGGGACAAGATGACCTCAGAGCTGGAGCAGCAACACGAGCTGGGTGCTGTGTGGTAGCTATAAACAGGAGCGGGGCCTCCCTGTTTGTGTGTACACATGGGGAGATGGAGCTGAGCCCTCGGGGGACACTCAGAGCAGCTTTTGAGCCCCCCTCTCCCCCCCCAGAAATGAAGCCACACCATCATACTGGCTCATTGCGCTGCTTGGGGCTTCCCCAAGGGTGGTGGGTGCGGGTGGGTGATGGAGGAGGAGGATTTGGTGCCTTTCCAGGTGGGATGGCAGCCGGACAGCTGAGGGAATGGCTCCGGAA
>NW_009915396.1:1763-2921 GCF_000696875.1 Nestor notabilis | reverse complement strand
TATATACAGAGACAAGCTACGGCTGAGGGTCGGGGAAGGGAACCTCCCTCCTGGCAGGGCTCTTGGCACGCCGGCTCTTCCCCATCAACCCATTTGCCAGCTAAAAGTCACCGGAGCCGGGAATCCCATCCGGAGTTTCTCCGCTGGGGGACGGGCTGCATCCCTCCACGCCAACCCCTCAGGTCTGAGCCCGAGGAGGAGCGTTCCCATTCCCTACCTCCTTCCTAAACCACCCAAATGATTACTGAGGGAGGTGACGGGGGGGTGGGGGGGAAGGACCCCCCCGACCCCTCAGATCTTGATCTCAGTCCGGAAGGTTTGCTGGACGTGGTCGGGATGCTTGGGCTGGCGCTGAGCGCGGATGGTCAACGTGCCATCGTCCCCCAGCGAGGACGACACCGACGTGGGGTCCACGTCCTCGGGCAGCTGGCATTTGTGGGTGAAGGTGTTCATGACTGTGCCATCCGCAGCCAGCTGGGGGGGGAAAACGGGTGAAAAGGGGGTGATTTTGGGGCGCTGGTCGTTCCCTGCCCTTGGGTGAGGCTTGGGTCACGCCTTGTGTGTAGTGATAATATTTGCTTCCCTGAGGGATGTGGGTGGCATCAGAGCAGGGGACAAAGGTGCTGGGTTTGGTTACCACCCCCTTGGGATGGGTGATTACAAGGCATGAGTTTGTTGGGTCTTGTGGGCTTTGCTCCTGTGAAATCTGGGGCCAAAAGGAGAGGAAATGGTGAATTTAAACCCCTGTGGGGCCGTTAGGAAGTTGGCTGGGAGCTGGGTGAGGATTTTGGGGTCCCCCACGCTTTGGGGGTGAGCGGGGAAGGGAGGAAGCACCCACCTTCTCAGCGTGCACCTCGATCTGGTTGTTGGAGGTGGTGACAATGATGTCCTCGGGGGCGAAGTCGCTGACATCCACCGTGAACTGATAAGTGTTGCCCAGGGTCTTCACCGTGCCGGTGCTGCCGGGCCGAGCTGCCGGCGAGGAGCGGTGCGGATCAGTGCGGGTGTCCCCCCTGGACACCTCTTTGTATCACAGCCACGTTTCACCAGGGGTGTCCCCCCCCCATGTAAACCCTCACCTGGGAACCCCAAGGTCTCCCCACGGGGCCGGACAAAGCTCACAAAAAGCTCCATGGAGCCGGCGGGCGATGCGGAGCG
>NW_009915396.1:0-1636 GCF_000696875.1 Nestor notabilis | reverse complement strand
GAAGACGAAATGAGGCTGGTTGTTTCATGGGGGGGTGGCTCGGGGAGCTTTTAAAGCCTGGTTACAGCTCCCGGCCGCCTGCCAGAGCTCTTGTAAAAGGGGCTAAATTTAGGTCTTGCGCTGGAGAGGGTGGAAATTTTTCCCTCTGCGTTCTCCCCCCTCAGCGCCATGGAATGCCGTGCCCGTGCGCCGCCTGCTCTTAAGGAATAATAATGAGAATTAATTGAATTAATCATTAAAGACTCCCCGGGATGGATGGGGAACCCGGCTCACTCCAGCCCGAGCGGGTCCGGTGCCTTCCTCAAGGTCGTTTTTAATGAGCTTGTTTGCAAACTCAGTGCTGCAACAGAGGCCGAGGAGGGAGGAACGCTGAGGGGGTGCTGGCAAAAAGGGAGGGGGGGGGGTTTGTCCTGTCCCCCAAAAGGTCCCCAGGATGAAGCACCCCGTCCCTGGGGGGCTGCGGGAGGAGGAAGAAGAAGAGGAGAGAGTGTTGGTGTCGGAGCAGAGCTGGAGACCGTGCCCCAAAGCCCGCAGGAGGCTCCGAGGTGAGATCCCAACCCAAAGCAGGGGGACTTTGGGGGTGTTGGGGTGTTTTGGGGGGTCAGCACCCTGTTTTCACACACACACACACCCCCCACAGGGTGCCTGGAGTGGGTGAAGCAGCAGCTATTCCGTGTCGGGGAGGATTGGTATTTCCTCTTCATCCTGGGGGTCCTCATGGCCATTGTCAGCTTCATGATGGACCTTCTCATCTTCAGGCTCTACGAGGGTAAATGAGGGGCTTCACCTGCCAATTCTGGGGTACGCCAAGGATGAAAGGGGGTCTTTTTGTTGTTGGGGGGGCATCTCCCCTCCTGATGCTTCTTCTCCAGCCCACCGGTGGCTTTACCAAGAGGTCGGTGATGTTTTGGTGCTCAAGTACCTCTCGTGGACCATATACCCAATAGTGATGGCAACCTTCTCCACTGGCTTCTCCCAGAGCATCACCCCTCACTCTGTAGGTGAGTTGGCTGCAGCCCAACCTTCCCCACTCCCCAGAACTCCCCTCTGATAGCAGGGAGAACCCCAAAAACATGGATACCCCCCTTTCAGGCTCTGGCATCCCAGAGCTGAAGACCATCCTGACGGGGGTGGTGCTGGAGGACTATCTGGCCATCAAGAACTTTGGAGCCAAGGTGGTGGGGTTGACCTGCACCCTGGCTGCTGGCAGCACCGTTTTCCTGGGCAAAGTGGTGAGTGACCCCTCCTAAATGGTTCCCAGCATCACTTGGTGCTGGGATGGTGGTGGAAGGTCATTCGGTGCCATGTGTCCCCCCCCTCCTTTCTCCTTCTCGCCACCCAGGGGTCCTTTGTCCACCTCTCCACCATGGCTGCAGTGTATCTGGGGAAGATGAGGACCTCGGTCATGAAGGAGTATGAGGTGGGGGTGACACCCCAAAAAACTTAAAGGGGAAGGGTACTCCCCTCCTAAAATAAGCGTGATTTTATCTTACCCCCTGCCCTGCAGAACAAGTTCAAGCAGAACGAGATGCTGGTGGCAGCACAAGCCGTCGGGGTGGCCTCAGTTTTTGGAGCACCCATTAGCGGTGAGAACCCCCCCACCCCATCCCATCCCACCCTGGGGACCCCCAAATCC
>NW_009915395.1:4303-4577 GCF_000696875.1 Nestor notabilis | reverse complement strand
CATTCTGGGAAAGTCTTTGGGATGAAGCCCTGCCGATGCACACGTTCGCGCCTCGAAGAGGGGAGCGTGCTGCAGAGCCTGCGTCCCCCGCTCTGCCCTCATCTCAAATCCCCCCCCTTATCAGCAGGCATGATGCTGAGGAGCAGAGTTTGGAAGCAGCCCGGGCTGCTGACTCGTTCCATACAATAGCGGAGCCTGCTGCTCCCTGTCTCCTCGCCTGTTAGCCTTCCAGAGTCAGGCAGAGTCTCGCCGTCACTATTATTTTGGTTTGTGT
>NW_009915395.1:3606-4257 GCF_000696875.1 Nestor notabilis | reverse complement strand
GGGTGTGAGTTTTGGCGGGGGAGAAAATGGCCTGCCAGCCCCTGCCCACCGGCTGGCTGGGCTGGGAGAGCTGGGAGGCGAGGGGCACTGGCAGAGCAGCGGGTCATCCATGCCCAGCCCTCTCTTTTCTCTGTTAAGTGCTCCCTGCCTTTTTCCCAGGGGAGATGAAATACGGTAGATGTGCAAGTATGTTTGGTTCTCCAGTGGAAAAGTAACCTCTATCTCTTTCCTTGGGGAGAGGGCCTGCGGGGCTGCTCTGCTAGGAGAGCCCCATCCCTCCCACCCATGCAGGCCTGGGGTGTTTCATCTCCGCTGATGTTGGAGGGTCACACATGTGCTACTGCACCAGCCTGTCATGGTCACAGCTTGTTTGGGCTTTCCCAACCATAGCGCACTGCAGCTGCCAGAAGGAAATTCCCATAGACTTTTTGGGGCTTGGGGGCTCCACTCCCAGTTGAGGAGCTCAGGCAGAGCGGGGTGAGCTGCGCTGGGGATGCTGCATCTCCACTCCAGACTCTCAGCACCTTGTGTGCGAGGGGCTGTTGTTTTGGCACAGTACCTTGCACGCCCTGAGGAGCCTGCTGACGAGACGCTTACCTGTAGGCACCCACGTATGCTTGGGGCTGGGGGTTGGGCTCCTGGGGCCTCACC
>NW_009915395.1:1035-3575 GCF_000696875.1 Nestor notabilis | reverse complement strand
CCTGCAAACACCCGTGGCCTGGACAGTCCCTTCCACGTGGGGCTGCCCATCCAGTCACTGAGCACTGTGCCCAGCAGTGTGTGTTCTCTGTCACCTCCTCACTGGGAACAGTTGACTGAGGGCTGGTCATTATTAACCCTCCCATCTGCTAGTGGCACCTACCTGCAGCTTTGCCCTGGTGGGAAGGCTGCTGTCCCCGGCCACAGGCTCAGCCTCAGCACTAAACTAGCCCTGCAATGAAAGACGAAGCACTGGGTCTGCCAGATGTCAGTGTGTTTCTGGAGCACAGGCTGGTTGTTGAGAGCTATGGCTTCCCAGGGCTTGGGTCTGGTGGTCTCAGGGACCTCCTCCTTGGTGCCATTATCCCTGTGCCCGTGGGGGATTAAAGCTGTGCCTGGGAGCAGCAGCCAGGCCTTGTCACAGGTTCCCCTTTGCCCAGGTCTCCTGCTTCGAGCCTTCTTGGGCAGCCCGGATGCCTGTGCCATGGTCCTCCAGAACTCGTGCCTGACCTGGGCCAGCCCCGGTGCCTGGAATCCGGGGGGGCAGATCCCAGTCTCCCCAGCAGGGGCCATGCTGTGCTGTCAGGTGCCTGTGATGTCGGTCACTGGTCCCTGGGGAGGCCGAACTCCCCTCCTGAGGAACCAAAACAAACAGCAGAGTTCCTGCCACGTGCGGCCGGGGCTGACTAAGGCTGGACACTTCCGCCTGCTGCGGGCAGCAGCGGCCGGGGGTGCAAACCACCACCATCGGGGTGAGCAGCACAGCCCATTTCCCCCTATTGTCAGTCTGCCCCTCGACAAACACATCCCCCTGCACACCTGGGCTGGGAGGAGGCTCTGACCCCACAGCCACCGAGGGCGAGGGATGTGCTGCTGCTGCAGCATGGCTCTGGGAGCCCTCCAGGGCCCCAGTGCCATGCAGGTTGTTTGCAGGTTGTTTCCTTGAGGAGCAGTGCTGACCATCCAGGGTCACTGGTGCAGCCCTGTGTGCCTGCAGGGGCACTGGGGAGCCCTGTGTTTCCTGGAAGAAATAAGCATCAATCCCCTGGCAGAGAAGCCTAGGTTTCCTGTGCAGAGAGGCTGATGCCAGGGAAGCCTCACCCAGACCATGCCCATCCTCATTCCCATGTGCAGGTACACCCAGCTCTAAACAGCCAGTCTCCAGCCCTGTGCCTTTTGCCTTCTAACCCCACTGCAGAGACACAACCTAAGCTGGTTTATCTCAGTGTTAGCTACAAACCAAGTTCTCCACGCTCACTTAGAAGGGCGCTTTGGAGAGTCTAAGGGCAATCAAATGAAACACTGAGGGTGAAACACAGGCACTTTGGGATGAAGGGCAAGCATGAGGAACCCACTGCCTTACATATTCATGCTGCTTTGAGCCCGGGACTCCCATCGCAGTGCAGGATGTAGGTAGCTGCGAGTGGGACTGTTCCGCTGAGCAGGAGTGGTAGCAGCAGTGTGTGGGGATGGCTGTGCCTGGCACTGGAGCAAAGGGGTACGGCACTTTCCCTGGCAGAAGCCTCCAGCCCTGATCAGACTCCAGTGTCCTAAATAGCAGGAGCACAGAAATAATGCCCAGAGGCTATCGGGGGTTTTCTCCAAAGTCTTTAGGGGTGGCACAGGAGGTCCTGGCTACAGTTGGCTTAAGAGCAATGCAGGGACAAGTTTTTGTCTCTGAGATGCCAAACGTGGGGTTTTGCGGGGGAGAAGATGCCTGTGGTGAGATTTTGATGCTCAAATAGGGCTGGTTTATGGAAAAGGGGACTTAGAGGGACCTCACTGATGGTGAGCAGGATGAGGTTTCGTGGGGGAGAGTGGCTGCCTGTGCGGGGCTCCTTCAGGGCTCACGGGCAGCCCAGAGCCCTCACCCAGAAGGTACAGGAGGGATAGAGGTGAGCCCGTGCCCTGGCAGGGCTGTACTGTGGTGAGCTTATAGCCAGCTGGGGGTGTCTGTCCCCACAGGCCTGCGAGGGCTCACCCGGAGCAAGGAAACACCATCACTGCCCACCCGCTGCCCTCCCCGTGCTGCAGGGTGGTGGCACAGGCTGACGGTGGCATATTCGAGGTGATGCTCTCAGCCCACAGCTGCCACATGGGGCTCGCCACTGGGGAGCCATCTGCCCTTCAAGGAAATGTCTCTATTTTCCTTATGTCCCTTGAGTCTCCTCTGTCCCTTGTTCCCAAAGTGCGTAGCTCTGCTCCCCAGGGCCCGGTGGGAGGCAGTGCAAGGGACGCGCCGGTGCATTTATAGCACTGACCTCCAGCCCTGTCCTGCAGCTGGGAAAGGGTGGGCTCGGCCCCCGGGGAAGGAGCACAGCAAAGGGGAAAGTGAGCACCCATGGCCCCAGCCAGCTGGATGTTTCTCCCATTTGCAGGAGGATGTTGCTGGTCACAAGTTACCAGTTTCCTAATACTGTTTCTCTGCTTCTATCTCTGCTCCATGCCACCTAGAAAGGGGATGCTCATCCCAGGAATGTAAACTCTGCCCATGGCCTCTGAGGAAATAGCCTCAGACCAGGAACAGGATTGCACTCAGCA
>NW_009915395.1:395-1019 GCF_000696875.1 Nestor notabilis | reverse complement strand
CATGGCTCCTGGGGGAGAGCCCTTTGCTCCAGCGCCAGAGGCTGGCCTTGTGTCTGAGAGGTGGCCCCGAGGGACCTTCCTGCAAGGACAGGCGTGAGGCCCCGTGTGGTCACGGTCTTCACAATAACAGGATTCTGTCTGTCCAGCGAGTTGGCAGCAGCTGCAGCTCAGCGCAGCCTCTGGTCTGAGCTCTCTGGTGGAAGGATATGCTCCCTTTGCCCCCATCTCAGAACCATCCCGGGGAAGTTGGTGGTGGGGTCCCTTGGCCCAGGGGGTTCCATGGGGTGGCAGAGGGAGAGCACAGGTACTCTCCAGCCATCGCGGAGAGGCTGTTACCTGCTCCTTACGGTCCAGCCAGGGGCAAGAGCGTGAAAAGGCACCGAACGCCTCCTCGGCAGCCCCCGGCAGCGCCGTGCTGTGCTGCTGAGTGATGAACTGCAGCGCTCCAGGACCCCCGGCGGGGCCGGCGTGTCTGTGCGCTTATCTCCACTGCATCTTCCTGCTAATTTGCCAGGCCCCGCTCCAGCAGCTTTCTCACACACTCAGCCGTACCCATGCCTGGAAGCTCTATCCAGAGCCCAGCTCCCGCTGACGCCTGAGCTGCTGGCAACTGCATGGTCCCGC
>NW_009915395.1:0-245 GCF_000696875.1 Nestor notabilis | reverse complement strand
GAAACGTGAATCCTGGCAGGGACACATATCCCTTTATTTCCGTGGGACCCGCTGGCACTTCTCGTCCCACCTCCCATAGCTCCAGCTTCCCTGGCCTTTGGGACTTAAAAATAGAACAGAAAAGGCCACAGAGTTCCTTTGGGTTTACCCTTGACAGCAGGGTTTGGACCTGATCAGCTCCAGGGAATCACTGTGCCCCCTTCCCTCCCAAGGGGGAGGGACACCCCGTGGGAGACAGGACGGGG
>NW_009915394.1:1565-3893 GCF_000696875.1 Nestor notabilis | reverse complement strand
TGTCCCTGACCTGGTGCTGATCTAGGTCCCGGCCTGGTGCTGAGCCGGGTCTGGTCCGGTTTCGGACTCGGCCCCAGTGCAGGGCTGGGCATTGCCTGACCCTGATCAGTCCCGGTCCCTCAGCAGTGGCTCAGCAGTGCCCCAGTGTCCCTGACCTGGTGCTGATCTAGGTCCCGGCCTGGTGCTGAGCCGGGTCTGGTCCGGTTTCGGACTCGGCCCCAGTGCAGGGCTGGGCATTGCCTGACCCTGATCAGTCCCGGTCCCTCAGCAGTGGCTCAGCAGTGCCCCAGCCCTGGAACAGAGAGCCCTTTCAGTCTCGGGCTATGGTCTAGGTGTGGTCCTGATGAGAGGCTAATCCTGGTCCAGGGCTCGGTCCCAGCCTGGATCTGCTCCCAGCCATACAGGGCACTGTGGGTTTGTCCCCATGGGCTCCACTGCTGGGGCTCCTCTCCACAGGGAGAGACCAGAGACTGTTCCCACACTGGTCCCTGAGAGGGAGCCCGAGGTTTCCCCCGGGCCCATAACTGTGGCTGGCAGCTCCTCCACTGCCCCTCCATGACCCCAGAGCGTCCCAGCCCTGGCTGCACTGGCACTGTCCCACAGAGCAGAGTTGCAGGTCCTGCTGCCACCACCCCGGGCACCACAGGCATCCTGCCAGGCTTTTGTAATAGGACAGGGCTGCTGACTCCCAGGGGTGCTCTGGGGACCCTGGGCTGCATACAATGCCAAAAGCGGGGAAGCCATCCCATAATACTCCATGCAACCTTGTTAACCCCATGCCAGCACTTGGGCTATGAGGGCATGTGACCCGTGCCAATGACATCCCATCTGCAGGTAGAGGTCCAAGGCTCATCCCCATCCCGAAAGTGCAGCTCAGAGCTGGAGCCAGCCCCAGCACATTCTGGCTGCTTCCAGACCACTCCCAGCTCTCCAGGGCCCCAGCAACATGAGCACGACTGCTCAGCAGTGCCCCAGCCATGGAACAGAGAGCCCTTTCAGTCGGGAGTGACAAAACCCATAGGAACGCAGCTCCATCCTATCCCCACTGTGTCCCTGCGGCCACACAGCCCCGGGGGCTTGGCCTCTGTCTGCACTGCTGGGCAACAGGAGGTGCCTGCACTCGGCACCCATGTGAGGACCAAGCTGTGCCCTGTCTCTGGACACCATGACCACATGTCCTGGGTTCAGCTGTAGCAGTTATTTTTCTTCTTCTTAATAGATGATGTAGTGCTGTGGTTTGGCTCTAGTCTGAGAACAGTGCTGATAACACACCAATGTTTCTAGATATTGCTAAGCAATATTTACTCCAGTCAAGGACTTCCTCAGTCTCACGCTCTGCCAGGGAGGAGGGGAAGCCAGGAGGAAGCAGAGACAGAACACCTGACCCAAACTGGCCAAAGGGGTATTCCATACCACAGCACGTCATGCCCAGTATAGAAACTGGGGGGAGTTACGCGGAAGGCCAGATCACTGCTTGGGTCAGGCTGGGTGTTGGTCGTTGGGTGGTGAGCAATTGTATTGTGCATCACTTGTGTTTATTTATTTCTTTTCCTTTTAATTTTCCAAGTCCAGGATGCCTTGAAGTTGCCTGACATTATAGGATAAATTTTCAAAGCTCCATGTAGGAGAGATGCCAACACAAAAAACATCAAGCAAACACTGAGTTATGTTTATGCATCTCCCGTGTTGTGTTTTGATAATTTCTCCCATATATCTGCATAAGGCTGCGTGTTGCTGAGTTCCCGGCTGGGCCACAACACCACAGCCACAGGCTGCAGGCAGGGAGGCCCAAGGTGCAGGGCTACAGAACCAGGGGTAATCTCAGCTCAGACCCTGTCACCAACAAGTCCCAGCCCCAGCACAAAGGCCCAGACACCCAGTGAGCGCCAACGTTGCTTTATTGGGAACATGAATCCATAGGCACTGCAGAGGGGGCTGGAGAGGGGACAGAGCCAGCGTGACAGGCAGGGAAAGCCAGGGAAAGGCACTTGTGGTGGCAGAAGCCCTGCTGGGCACCTTGGGCAGCCTGGGCATGGGGCTGCACCAGAGCAGGTGGAGGCATGAGGTGTCGGGGACCAGCCCTGACACAGGGAGAGGACAGAACATCCTGCCCAGGGAATGGGTAGGTGGCCCACAGCATGAGGGAGGATCAGCTGGGACAGCACCTCCTGATGGAAGCGGTGACCCAGCACCAACCCCAGGCCCTCCCAAGCCCCAGGAGTATCATGACTGCTGCTCTGCTCTCCAGAAAGGGCACCGGGGAAACCCAGACAACAGCCAGAGTTGGTGGCCAGCTGCTGGGAACCCCCATCACGCCGATCTCAGCCC
>NW_009915394.1:1172-1431 GCF_000696875.1 Nestor notabilis | reverse complement strand
GCCAACCCCACAGGGCCTCCTCAGGGCTTGGCACCCGGCTGGCTGTGGAGACTCATCCAGGGCTGGGCTGGCCCCCAGGACAGGCTGTGTCCCCATAGTGCCCGGCCCCAGCTCACCCACAGCCTCAATGCCAGCAGCAGCCCAGCACTGCTGTGCTCACTCTGCCCTTCTGCATCGCCATGGCCTATGGGCAGTGCAGGGCCCAAAATGGAGCCACAAAGTCCCGAGATGAGTTTTCTGGGATGATAAACCAAGCACT
>NW_009915394.1:0-1069 GCF_000696875.1 Nestor notabilis | reverse complement strand
AACGAGCCTGTGCCCTGCTCCCTTCAATCCCAGGGGCACCGGCCCCATCCCGGGGCAGTACAAACAGCAAGGCTCAACAAAGCAATGGCCCTGCCTGCCCTTCCCCTCACCCCACAGTGACGGAGGCCTTGCTGCCCTGTGCGGGCTCAGCCTCCAAGCAGGACAGCGTGTCGGGGGTCCAGGGTAACAACTGGGTCAGCCTGTGCAGGACCTGGGTGTCTCCACAGCCCCAGAGTGCAGAGCAGGAGCAGCTGAACCCCGCGGGGCTCCAGCAAGATGGGAGACATGTTCAGGCCAGACAGGAGGAGGGGCCCAGGCTGGGGAAGCCGAGATCAGAGCCTCCATTAGGGAATTGCGGAGGTGCTGTGCAGCTGGGAATGGCGAGAAGGGCCTGCCAGAAGGCTGTATGGCAGGGAGTTGTACCCACCCAACTCCAGCAACACCACTGCCCCCTGCTCAGCTCCCGCAGGCCAGTCCTCGCCACCCCGGGGACAGGTCAGCACCCACCTGAGCACGCAGCATCTGCAAGGCTGGGGGCAGGGGCGTTGGGCAGGGGCCCTGGAGGGCTCCCATAATTGGTGTCCCTCTGAGGGGCTCTCCGCTTGCGTCCTTCCACTTGCAATAGCCAACATCTGTCCAGGCAATAGCCAACTTCTGTCCAGGGGTGGGAGAGGAGCCTGTGCAGTGGCTGGGGCTCCATGTTGTCTTGGTGGGATGCAGGAGAACCCATGCTTGGGGAAGGCCTCTGTCTGTCCATCCATCTGTGCAGGAGTCTCTGGAGGAAGCGTGGTGCAGTCAGCCGGGAGGGGATGGGGCATCAGGGTCACTTCGTCCCGGAGGGGCGCTGTGCTCCTTCCGCAGGCGAGGAGAAGGGGAGCTGAGTGCCGTGGGGTCTCAGATGATGTCGCGCTCATCTCGGCAGCGTCGTGACAGGCAGTAGAGCCCAGAGAAGAGGTACAGGCAGGCAGCAATGCCCCCGCAGACAGAGGCACTCAGGTAGGCACCGTAGAGGCATCGCTGGCTGTAGCCCGGCAGGCTGCAATAGCTTTTCCGCCCGGCCTTGTAGCCC
>NW_009915393.1:20136-30020 GCF_000696875.1 Nestor notabilis | reverse complement strand
CGGGCGGCTGCTGGTGCTGTGCTGGAGAGAGCGCATCTGTGAGCCTGAAGGTGAAGGTGCGGAGCTGAACGTGGAACTCCCCCCAGCACTGCGCCGTGGCTCTGTTTGAAGCGCAGCCAACCAGCGCCGGGGCAGCTGCCGAGCACCAAGGCCGCGCATTCTCTGATCGAATTTCCTGAATCCTTGGGAACTTGCCTTTATTTTGTTTGGAAATTAGGTCCAGCAATAGGCGTGCAGTTAAAACAGTTGGATTCCGATGTATCTGATCCAAATGAATGATTAGCTATTTATTCCTGTTATGACCACAACACTTTTATTTTTAATCAGTAATTTTCTCAAAATATGTGGCTAGTAGCAACTCTTCTCCTTAGTCTGGGAGACATTGGTCAAAATATTTAATGTGAGGCAGCTAAAGTTTCTGGTATTGTTTTCCTCCAATTTAGGGCTAAGAGTAACTTTTGTGATTAATGTTTTGGAAGACATCATTCTGGATGGCTAAAGCTAAGGCTCTAAGCGGACTCTTAAGCATATAGTTTCCCTGTTGATCAAAGTGTGACAGAGGGTGAGCATAATATTATTGCTTTGTTTTTAATATACACAGTTAACCTAAAGAGATTATTTATATTGCGTCTTTAACATAGGCTGCTTTGGAATATAAAAGTCTTTTTTTCTTGTGATGGCATCTTGAACATTAAGTTACTCTCTTTAGAAAGAACCTCTGGAATCATGATTTTATTCTCCAGATAACATTATAGCCTCCCTCGAACTGGAGGGAAAGTGAATGAAAGCCCCAAGTGTATTCCATAATAGGCCTATGGGTCTGCTAGCAGATAAAACTTGGCAACTTCTACCCATGAATATAATTTCTCCTCCCTCTCCTTTTTCTTTAAAAACTGGTGCTTATTTTATGTCACGCTTATCTGACAATGTTCACAGGCAAAGAAGGGGTAACAATGAGAACAAAGTAACAGGAGAGATTTGAAGAGAAGAACTAGGACAGAGCGAAACAAGCACTTCATTTAAATCAGTCTTTTAAGAACGAATCATTCTGGGCAGGACTGAGCACTATTAATATCACCCTGGCCTCATGATAGAGTCATTGTTACAGCTTAAGATACATTTGCCTTTGTGATTGGTCTTTGTTTAAGCGCACAAGTGCTTCATGGAGATACTCTTAGTGAGACAGTGTGATGTGTAATTCATTACTTTTGCAGTACTTTTAGCCCAGAAGAGAATGGAGGAAAACATTTTAAAACCAGTAGTCCCATCCATCTATTTCTGACATCCTCCCTCGTAGTATGGTGTAAGCAGTCCTTAGTACATCAGTAATTAATGAGGTATATATATTACCAGTGAGTATTTTAACTGCTTCCTGATAGAGTTAGTGATTCACTTTCTTTTCAGTTTCCTGTATTCAGTTTTCTAAGTATTTCACATGCAAAATTAAACATCTCTTCTGGAAGCACTGTACTACCCCACAGTTATCCTCACTAGCCAAGTGTTTGCTTAAACAAAACTGAGCAGACATCAGTGATTTTATGGTTGATTAAAAGAGCAAAGCATAGATAGCCTGCAAGACCTATCCAAAAATCTCTAGATGAGATTGAAAAACTCTACTTATGTAGAGTTTTGGAGGCTGTGAGCTCCAAGAGTGGCTCCCAGGCAGGAATAACCCATGAGTCCCATACCTAGTGACATAAATAGGCCGTGCTGATCAGTTTCAGCATGATCCGGCAGAGTCCTTACTCTGTCTTGCTGCCAAGAAGTCATAGTATCAAGCAGCCCTTGTGCCAGCACAGTCCTGTTCAGTCCCAGGATGTAGCCGCAACACTGGAGACACTCTTTAAGTGCTTTCGAGGCTCACAAATGTAAATTACTTTGTAGCATTTTCATAATAACACATAAAGCTGCACAGACTGCTGGTAGTGCAGCAGGTAGCAAGGGAAGCACCTCCTGACTTTGGAAAGAAACTGTATCCATACCCACCTGAGAAAAGCACTTTTAACAGACAGTGGTTGGCAGTGCAAGTCCCAGTTCTGGCCTTCTGTAGACTGGTAATATACATGTCTCAGTTCCTTGGATATCCAAAGAACAGCTCCAGCATTCATCCTTTTCAAGTTGCCTGCATAATTTGCTGCTTGCTCTTCAAGGTTGGTAGACTCCAAGTCACTAGACTCGGGCTGGGTTACCACCTTAAGTCATTCCAGGTTTTGCAGGAGTTGCAGATAGTTGGAAAATACAAAAACTACTAGGAAAATAAAATACAAACCTTGGGCTTAGCTCATGGTTAGTAGAAGATACATCCTTAGTTGTTTCAAAGCATCTCAACCGACATCCTTAGGGAAGGCAAACAGCCAGGGAACTGAGGGCCCAATTTTTACATGACAGCCCAAATCTCTGATAACATGCAGTCCTGGATGTAAAAGTAAGTGGGAAGGCATGCAGGAAAAAATGGAGAGTCCTACATTTAGATACGAGAAATCATATTTCTTCCTCTGTTCCTACAGTTCAGGTAAATTTGGCTGGTCAGCAACATTCAGCACCACTCAGAATTGATAGCAACCCATATTTTCTGTTAGATATGACACTTTCTCCTTGTGAAGGTTTAGAAAGAAGGAAGTGGGCAAAGAAACTCCAAACTTAAAGGCAAAGCTTTCTGCTGGTTTTGCTGAGCTGTAGAGTAATACCAAGGCAGATCTCACTTCAGCAAGAAAAGCGAAATGGGGAGATTGCCTCTACTTGTTTATGTTTTTGTTAATACCACTCCATTGCTTTTGTTATACAGGCTTTTGATTCACTTAATCTTGAGAATTGCTGGCTCTGGGCAGACTAATGTCATTGTGCATTAACTGTGTCACATACAGAAAAAAATGGCTTATACTGCTAAATTTAGTGCTTCTAAATACGTAGTAATGTTTTATGCTACAAGAAGTACCTTACATATCTTTCATACTTTATTTCTACTACAAAAATGCCCATGTCTGCATCAAGACTGTGGTAGAATTTAGTCTTTCAGGTGTAAGTCAAAAAGAATGGAAAGTGATAGCATCTGTCATTTGCAGGTAGATGAGTTCTCACTCTAGATTCAAGGCCATGAAGCCCCCTTCTTTTAAACTCATGTGTTAAAGAGTGTGTAGTTGCCTATCAATCAGGCTGGTTTTGACAGATTTCTCAGAATCCTTTTCCATCTGCTTGCAGCCGAGGAATGCAGCACATACAAGCCCCAGTAAAACCTCCTGCAACTAGTAGTTGAGATACACCATACTAGCTCAGGGGAGCAGAATTAGGTATTTTAACTGGCTGTTAGTTTGGTTTTTTTTCTCCTGCATCTCAGTACATCTGAAGTTTGCAAGGCAGATGCAGAAAGCAGGAGGAGGAGAGAATATTACATGAAAACTGGCTATCAGTAGCAAGTTCTAGGGGTAAATAAGTGCTTATGGCAGATACAAAACTGAAAACCCAAGACAGGCCAGGGAGCCATGATGGATAGGACAAAGAGATTTATTGTCATCTCTGCTTCTAAAGAAGATCAGAGAACACGTCCTGTAGCCCTTTATTATTTGTTGGGAACATAGAAGAACAGAGGATTGTCTCTGTAATCCTCCTTTCAGTACTGCTGTGTGCAGAAGTTAAAGAGTATGGACTGGTGCATAAAGAGATAAAATAGTAGCCTCCTCCCTGTGTGCAAGGAAGATGACAAGATGTACAACTTGGTCAGAAGTGTAACATTTAAGCAAACAACCATATTACTGTAATTTTATATCCCAATAGCTTCTTTTTCTTTTAGTGATCAATAGCTGTGTATCTAGAAAGGTGCAGTACCAAGAATAGAGAGGGGGTAAAAGTTTGTAAATGCACGTCTAATGCATGAGACTGCCAGCTATGACTCAAGTAAACAGAACTTTTCCGTTTCAAAGCTACTATTAGGAAAGACCTGAGGAATTATCGGTTGGAAGGTGAAACAGATCCTCAACAATTTCTTTCTGTGACTTAATCTTAGAATAACCCAATTTTTCTGACTTTTGCAAGAAGCCTGTTCATAATTCATACAGGGGGACTTGTGTTATCCCAGACTCTGGATCTCCTACTGTGTTTCTTTTACATACGTCTTTTATTCTTGTTTCACTCTGACTTTAAAAAAAACCCACTGAACTTATTATTAGCATAATAAAAAAATGGGATTGAAACCTATCTGGTGTCAAATGAGTATGAGTACTAATAATGAAAATAGTAACAGCTAGGTTAGGTTCCAAGAAGCAGCATGATAGGCACCAAGAGCAAGAAGAATTTAAGTAGCTGTATACAAATCTAAACTCTTTAAAAAATCCTTTTTATTGATTCATTACCATACAAAATTTATTCAAATTACATCCATTTGAAGTGGTAAGATCACAGCTAGAGAACAGGTCATCCTTTAATAAATCTATTTACAAAACTCACCATAAAAGCTTTTTGTTGTGTTTTGGGGGTTTGTTTGGTTTTTTTTTCATTTTGTATTTTTTTTTTTTTTACAGTATTTTACAGAGGTTTATTTTGTGGGTTTTTTTAAACTAGCATACAATGCAAAGCTAAGGTAGATTAGTATTTTGCCCACACACATTGGGACAAGTGTTAAATTTACACCCAAAAAAAAAAAAAAAAAAAAAAGATGGTCTGCATTAGTCTTCATTTTCTCTTCCTCACAAAAGTGCCCCTTTGTCTCGCAAGTCTTCATGCTCACACAACTTTTACTTTCCTCTTCCACAAGACTTTAAATACTACAATTTTATTTACAGATCCACATCTAAAAAAACTCTTAAAAAATTACAAACCAGCTAGAAAATATTCTGGCAGTGTTTTACAAATTAATTCTATTGTACAAAACTGCTAGATAACTAAAGTGTGAGTTGAGAACATACGTCAACTTAAATACAACTGCTGAATGATCTATGCACACATTTGTACATATAAACACACACTTAACACTGTTTAACAGTTCTTTGTGTTGCCCTTTATACATTTGTTATATTCCAAAACTCACACAGTCATACAATTTTCTTATTAGTACTGTGACTTCTTGCCTTTTCATGTGTGAGCTTTCATAGCAGCAACTCAATGGTACCAGAAAACCTGCATACATCATATTCTACTACAGTACAAATAGTACTAATTTTCTGAGTATGTCAGATAAGCACAACAGTAATGCAAACAAAAGGATTATACGGGCATCATCTAATCAACATTACATTAATTTAGCCCAGAACATGGCAACATATTTTACACTAGGAAGAAAAAAAAAAAGAAAAAAAATTATTTAAGACTTCTTAGAATTCCTCTCACGTTCAAAAAATAAATATTGGTACTATACTATACTACCAAAGATCTTCAAAAAATAAATGCAATTCAGTTGATGTGGTACTTACAGTTATGTACTTTGGAAAAAAATTAGTTCCATTTTGCTGGCGAAGAGAATTATAAAAAGCTGTAAGCAGAGGAAGCTAACCCACTGAGATAAATATGATATATTGAACAAACAAAGCTTGGCATAAGTGTTTTCCATAGAGGGAAAAACCCACAGTGCATCTCTAGTAGGCACTTAACACAAAGCCCCACTTAGTACCACAAAAATTTATGTACCAGTTCTAATGCACACTGGGGCAGTAAAATTGAACTGTGCATCTTCATTCTAGCTTAAAAAAACAACCAACAAAAACTACTTCCACACGCGCGCACACACAAGCCTTTTTAAAAATCTGTGATTACTACGAGAAGTGGCAGAACTTTATACTTTTCAATATTTGCAATATACACCATATTTACAGTGTATTTTTTTTTTTATTAAAAGCTCTTAAGGACATAAGTATTTGACCTCATAATGAGACATATACACAGCTCAAAATGAGCATTATGACAGCAATTTAAACATTCCCACAAGTAGCTGAAGAATCCCATTTCACACTTTCGCATTACTTCATATTTATGTTCACTGCAGGTACAATCCATGTTGACACTCAAAAGACATGCATTCTCTGTAGAAGGCACGACCTGAAAATACTATTATAAAATTGTTATTTAGGACTAAACCAGTTCATTAAGCCCTTCTCCATCAGCCCACTTGTCACGGTAAGCAGAGACTGGGGGAGTGTGAAGACAAAACATTTACAGTCACCTGCTTGCACTTGCTGACTCACAGGGCGCTGGAGCTCAGGGTCAAGGAGAAGGCCTTGATGTAAAAGCCATCACTTGTTTATAGTATTTTAGGGAGTATTTAAGTAAAATATCAGCACTGTTTGAGAGCCTAGTTTATTTAATAATGCTATTTTATAGTAAGGAGGGGACAACTCTGGATGACGGCAGGTTTTTTGATTCCATTAAAAACATGATTTAGACATGGACAGCATTTTAGAGAATCAGCTGTATATAAACTCATCCACCAGCGAAGGAAGCTTCTCTAAATCATAAGCATCGAAGAGGTCACTGATGCCTTCTTCATCCCCAAGGCTCAGCAAATAATCTTCCTGAAGCAGAGGAGGCAACAAATTCACAAACGGTCCTTCAAAGTTTGAGGGAATTTGGTCCTCGGTCTGCTGTAGAAGGTTGGCTGGAGAAGCCAATGGAGAGATTGTTGCCATATTTACTGAGCAGTCACCTTGTCCTGAGTTAGCATAAACCACTTCTGCAAGGAGGGAGAGGAAAAATAAAGATAACGTATTTCATCTCGTTAGAAGTATCAGACACGGGTCAAAGGAGCGACTGAATAAAGGGCCTTTCATAAAGCATCATTTCAGCAAGAAATGGCCTCCATGCAATTTCTAGCTTGTTTTTGATATGTTACAAAGGGCTTCTCAGAAATATGCTCATGTTGCTGTCACCACTGACTTTTCTACTAAAATTTTATTTTACAAGGTCTTAGCAAGTACTGGGGGGGTGGAGGGGGGGAAATCAGGTGTAGTAAGAAATGCCCATTTTTCAGTGGATTTCAAGTCAAAGTGAAAACTTTCTAGGCAAGAGTTGTCATCAGTGACTCTATGTTACTATGTAGCTGCATATACCCATACACAGGGATTTCTCCCTCTTGTGTTGAGGTGAATCTTTGCTGCTACTGTCCTATTTGAAAATACAGAAGGAACAAAATTGTTTCTTTTTCAATATTGCATAAACTTGGGTTACATATGATATGCAAATAGGAAACTTGTTTTAAACAACTGATGCAGAAGAGAACATATTTCCCACTACATAAACCAGAAAGGCACAGTGTAAAATCAGTAACTTAGCTTTTTAACTTCTTACAAAAATAAAGCCAAGAAATAAGAGCTGGATATCTGAAGTTCAAAGTGAAATCTTGGAATGAGAGCATGAAGGATGGCCATTAGAATTACAAAGATATAATCTTACCTTTGGAAATGGTTTTGGAAATATTTCCATTGTGGTCCTGACTATAGGTTTTCATTGGACTGAGGGCATCATTTTCCTCTGGGCACAGGTAAACTTCAATAGGTCCTTGAGTACTAGATAAATGTATCAATGCACTCTGCTAAAAAATAAAAACCCCACCAAACATCAGTTAGGTGTTATACCAACGAACACAACAGAATATTGACAATATGGAGTGAATTCTTACTGGGGTGTGAGTGCTTGAATACATTTTTTATTAACCAAAAGAACCCGAAATCCCTCCCCCCCCCCATTTTTTTGAATATGTGAAAGACTTGACTGATGTATCTTGCAGACTGGAAGAGAACATAAAAGCTTCTCCCAATGTCTGTAGTGCACAAATCTCAGAAGCCCACCATTTTAGGTGTTGGATAATAACCAGAGAGGTATGAAGGACTGAACTTCTAACATTTTCTTACAACCACAATAATCTGAAGCATTCTGATGTAATGGAACTACAGGATGAAAGTCACAGCTTCATTCATAACAATATTGCTAGATGTATTTGTGTAAATGTTTCTGCTTTAAAAGGCTGCCAAAACATCTTTCCCACTCCTCCAAAAACTTTCAGCACTTATTCACACTGGACTCAAACAGCTACATGCTGTTTCCCTATTTATCAGGGAAGTTTTTCCAAATAACAAAAAAAGAACAACTGATGCCATTTTCTTCACTCAAACTTATTTATGTAAGTCCTTCTGCCGCCTCAAGGCAGCAATTCTGATGGTGGTTCTGAGTAACAGGAACTCATAATTCCCCATAAGAAGTTACATTTTCTTAACTTTAATGCATTGATGCAACAAAACAAGATGACATGTACAGACATTGAATATCTGCAAAGTTGCTCTTTGTGTTATGATGGAAAAATCATAGATGACTGGTTAAAAATAAACCTGTTCCAATACCTCTTTGCAGACTTGTTTCAAATACATTTTATTGTGCCCTGACAGAATAATTCAGAAGTCCTCATACTATTCGCGTTCTGACAGTTATGTAACATAATAGACAGCATTTACAAATACAGAGAACAACTGAACAGGGATTCCCCAGGGCAAAGAAAACATTCAAAAGTGCTTAGGGCAGTGCTTTAGATAATTAGAAAAAACAGGAGATGGAAAGAGCAGGAGTTCGAGAAGGTACTGTTGAGTGACTGGGGCATGCGAAAAAGGACACTGAAATGTAACTGCAAACGAGAGAAAGAAATAGGACTTTACTGCCTGAAGTTGTAAATTAAATAAGTTGGGTATAGGGGATGAGAGGTTTAGGCACTAATTTTAATGATTGCGTGCCTGATCTTGCTGAATTGAAACAAAAAAATCAAAGCATAATGCCTAGGGGAAAGAAACAGGAAAGCAAGCAATGATAACAGTATGTATTTATGGATACTGATGAAAGATATCCCTTCCTCACTGCAGCAAAATGATTTATTCTTCTAAAACCCGCACCTAAGTTCAAGGGGGAAATAAAGGGCAAAGGCAGAAAACAGAAAACCCAAAATAAAAAAAAAAAAAAAAAAAAAATAGAAAAAAGGGATGGAAACCATAATGAGCCTAAGCAAGTGAAGAATAATCTTAGGAAAAGGAGCAACTGGTAGGGATGGAGGTATAATGGAGAGGTATGAACACAACACATGGGAGTTTGGGAGTTAGCCCTATCTCTAATTGCTCCTTGAGTGAAGAAATTAGGTACACTTTTTGAATCCCTAAAGCAGGGGTTTGTACAAATTACTTGGGTTTGCCCAACACACTTGGGTCTGTCATAACAACTGGGAACTGTAAAGCAGCACACTTTTGCCACCAAAAGATAAAATCCCAGGAGCAGCTGAACTATGTGGCTCATAAACCACGTGAAGAATGAAGAAAAATAAAGTTACTCCCCGAGGATATCTTCAGAGAAAAGCTGCCTGAAGAATTTTTTTCTCTGCGATTGTGGCATAGGTAAAGGAAGCAGCTAAGTTACCCTAGACATCTACCTGAGATAAGGAAAAGAAACAAAATGAGGGTGAAAAAGCGATAGCCAGACATCTCATACACAAAAAAAGGCCAGCACCCAGAAAGCAACAGAGGCAGAATTGTGAGAATGTGGTTTGAGTAGCAAGGAGCAATAGAAGAAGGACACAGATGAACACAGACAGCGTCAGAAATAGAAGTACTTACGATAAAATAGAAAAGGAAATCCCACCCCCTTCAGACTTCACAATAGCAAAGTGCGCTAGCACAATGTACAATATTCTACAGAGATGTGTAAAATCAGTGTCAATGAAGCAAAGACGATGATGGAAGAAGGACGGGCAAGAATGGATTCTAGGAGTAAAACAAGTTTATACAATAACTGTAATACTTCAGGAAAGAAAATCCTACATGAAAACGTATGTCTCAAGAAATCAAGATATCAGTAATGAGAGTCAGCAAGATGCTTAAGGCATTGTGTTACCCATGCACTTTATAACTAAGACTACATAAAATGCGGGG
>NW_009915393.1:5105-20105 GCF_000696875.1 Nestor notabilis | reverse complement strand
GGGGGGGGGGGGGGGGGGAAGAGCTGAATATCTTAAGATTTTACATGGTTGCAAACAGGAAATCTCAACTGTTAAGGAAAAACTTCTTCACATGAAATATGGCAGAAGAGAGTATCTGTAAATAGTGTGGATTACTCCGAAGGAAAGCTGGAATTGAGAGAAGAGGAACAAATGATGATTGCTCTGTGTAAGTTGTTTAAGAGTTCCCCCTTCCTTTTTATTCAAACAAACAAAAAAAACCAGAACAAGAACAACAAAAAACCAACATCTCTAAAGTTGGTAAAACAGATTAATATTGACTTGTAGGCCAATACAATCCAACTTGGGCACCAGTCACCACAGTAAGATTCACAATACACTTGCTCCATCTACAGAAAAATGATACATAAGCTGGCAGGAAACACCAGGTTCTCCTTACCTCCACTGGGTCAGGCACTTCAAGTCTTGTTTCTGGAGGAGCTTTCACAACTATAACAGTTTGGTCTTTAAGGCCACTAATTTTTCTAATATCTTGGTATGTTACGTAAGCTAATGTAATCACTGTTAAGGAATTTTTCAACTTGGGTTACAACATATTCAGACTATTAGAAGAGGCAGAAGTTTCTAAATTATTTTTGCATTTTCTTTACAGTGCTCTTAGCCCAGAGTTCTCTATTCTCTCTGCTGGTTGTGATTGTAGTGAAACTGTATGAGAATTTCCCTTTAATCTAACAACTGGGGCCACTACCAAGGGACTGCTGACTGCTTCTCTCTTTTCCTTTACACACATAAGGCTACATAAGTGAACCTCAACAATCTGAAATTACTCACAGATTGCACAAAGCAAAATTCTTTACACAGTTGCTATTCAAATGCAGAGAACTGGAAATCGCAGGAAGAAAAAAATATAAAGGAATTTTCAGTTGCATGATATAGATGCACATACACAATATATTTTTGAGGTCACCAACAAAACCATTATTTCAGTTTTCACGTTAAGGGCTTTTGTAAACGTTTATACAACACATAAAAACATAAATGTATAAATATTTATACAACATTCATATGTATGTATATTAGCATACAATATATAAAATTATTTCAAAAACCTATTTAAACAATTAAACAACTTGACAGTGCATGAGGTTGATTTCTGCATAAGTGTGGAATGAAAATGAGTATTTTGCTGTTCAACATAAATTTGTAGTGTTTTGATGGGTTACTGCATGGTGGTACCTCACATACTGATCCATGTAACCGAGGTGTCACAGTGCTTTTGGTCATGAAAAGAACTGTGAAACGACCACAGTCGCATGCAAGCACTTCCAGCTCTTCAGTTTTGTCACCTATGAGATATCTAGCATAATGTTTTATCCAGAGAAATAAAAAGCCTAATTTATTATTATAATTCTTGGGGATGTAAGTGTGAACTATTTTGGTAAATGTGTACTGTTACCATGCAGTACAGCAAGACAGACTGCCCAAGCAAAAAACACCAATACATCTCACATCTAACTTGGACCAAACAGGTCAAGAGGCAAAAGACAGGTCAGCTTTCACGCAAACAGCTTTCATCAAGGCTTTTACCATTCCCTTGGTGATATTTAGTAAGGTTTGCAAAGGCAGAATACAAATTACAGCAACAGTGGCTGTCATTATACCAACAAAGGATTGCATGGTTTTCAAATAAAACAACAGTCTTCACTGCAGTAGCTAAAGGCTCCTCATGTTAATGCTGGGCACATCCCAAACCATTCAAGGTAGCAACTGGTTACTTTCTGATTCCATTGGTAAGGGAAACAAGGGAGCACGCTACCTAATTGTAAGACAGAAAAAACCTTCAAAAGCAGAAACTTCATCTTCAGTAATTAAGCAAAGGAAGAGGCTTCTCAGCTCCATGAGTATTCAGCATGTCATCTCATGTCAGTGTTCAGTGAGGTGAGCAAAAGACAGTACTAGGACACATTCAGACGCATTCCCAGGTTTCACACTTCTGCATTCCTTCCTCAGTACTCACTAGTATCATCAGTAAACTTAAAAGTCACAGAAGGATTTAGGCAATACTCTCCTAAATCCAAAAGCATGAGGCCAACATGCTGATCCCTCCTCGCCCATCCCCATGGGATCTGCCAATAGCAGGGCAGGGATCTCTATCACAGGAACCAGCACTATAAAAACAGAGATTGTAATGCTCAGTTTTGTCTTGCTTAAATCTCTTCATGGAACAAGCTCTTAGCTGAAGGCAGTGCTGAGCCACTCCCTGTGCCATTTGGTGATCTCTGCTTACATCTCAAAAGGTGTATGAAAGCTAATCAAAAGACAATATTTACATAGTTCACATACTTTTTACTGACACTCCCATAGCATTTTCTATCCTTCAGGACAGAAAGTAAGTCCACCTTATTTAGGTGCTCTTCAAGAACTACTCATTATATAAAGTAATAAAAGTTTTCACATCAGCATTTAATAAAATGCTTTCTTCTGTTGCCAATAGGTGGGAAATCTAGTGAAAATGAGAAATGGTTAATTACAAAGGGTATTAACAGCCAAATTACCATAAATCGTATGAACCTTATGCAATTGAGCATTGGTCTTACATTAAATAATTCAGTCTAAAATAAAGGTTTCATGAGCTCTCAAAATGTCTATGATATTCTATTATAGATTCCCTAACCAGAGGAATCTGAAGATTTGTTCCAAGTTTCAGACTAAACTGGCTCCCTACTTTATTTGCCTTTCTATGCCTGTAATTTATAGACACATCAGTTTGAATTAAAAAATTAAGAAGTAATGAGTACACAGACAACTGTTACCTCAGCAAAGACTTTGCCTGCATGCCTTTACAATTGCTACACACCTAAAAACAGGGTTTGCTCTAGGATCACAGTAGTTGAAAAAGCACAATCAGCTAGATTCTTGGTTCTGCTCTACGTAAACGTGGATGTTAATGGGCTCCTTCATATACTAGTTTTTCTTTTTTCCTTTGTTTTTGGGACATTCCAGAAGCAGTACAGATGCAAGTGGCTAAAGTAACTTTTCTATAGAACTATATTAAAACCCATTAGTCAATATGAAATTTCTAATGCTTTGTGTCACGTTATGTAGAGGAATTCTCCCAGTATTACAAGACACAGCAAGGAGACTGGCCAGCTTTGAGGTTTTGGGAAAAAGGATATCTCTGATTCTCCGAGTCCTCCGTTAGCAGCTTTAGGTCCAGGGTGCAGCTTTGGATTAGCTCATCCAGTTTCTTCTCTTCCTGAGTCAGTTCTGTCACCTCCTTTGTGAGGCCTTGACGCTGTGCCAGCATGCCACCATCCTCTGACAGACTGCAGCCCCTATGGGTACGAAGAAGGAAGACAGTCTTTCAGCATTTGTAAAACTTGACCCTATGCTATGGGAAAGGGAAGAGGCAGGGTTTTACGCTCCAGGTCAAGTTCTTAGCCCTTTCTCCCTAAACCTGCCCATAGCAAATCAACATAAACTATGCTTTCCAGAAAAAGCATCTTTTTGCCATGACAACACATTTTGGAACTGCCACTAAGATGGAAGAGTTGAATATTTCTAAGCACTTCCAAAATCTTGCTTCTAGCTCCCCTCTACTCTAACCATACTCTGAAGAAGACCGAGGAAAGCACTAAGTAGAGATGCATACCTAAAAACTTACTCCACTTACAGAACCAAATGAGCTAATCCAGTATTTGGACAAAACACTAGTTTCTAATTTCCCTGACAAACACTATTCATACACTGAAAACCTGTCTTAACAGAAAAACAAAGCTTTATCCTGATGGAAGGCATTTTGGATGATTGCTTGGAGCACAGTTTTAGAATGGAAAGTGGGAGAAGAAAGACACCACTGCACTGTGACAGTGAAATCAGCCAGCAGGAACAGAAAAGGATAATGAATACTCACATCCACTGAATGTTGTTTTTGGATTTTTTCTTAATGAGATGGATGCCTTCCAGTACATTGGTGATATCATAAATCCTCCTTTTTTGCACCTTGAGGACCTCTGCTGCTCTGTTCAAATCTAAGACCCCATCAGGAGATTGGCTCAGCAACTGAATGAACTTCTTTGTAAGAAGGCCAAGTGATGTATCATACCGAGTCTTCTCTGAAGGAGACTTTGGAGCTTAGAAAGAAAAAGGGGAAAAAAAAAAAAAAAAAAAAATGAAATCAGTTTTCCTCATTTTGGTTCTGAAAGCAGCATCCAGAAGTGAGAGGATACGTATTACAGATATTCCTTTCATTTTTACTGAAGAAATCTCTCAAACCTCTGCTTTCAGTCACAACTTACCACTGGGTTTTTATTTGTATTTCAAGATGTACTTTTCCAAAAGTCACAGGTACATGAGCAAATACATACATTTTTTTAAATGCAAATATTTCCATTAGTCTGACATACATGTAGCAATACTTTACTTAGGCTTTCACTATGTGTATTCTTAATAGTATTTTTAGTACCTATTTATTCTGGCAGCAATACCAAAAATTCCCCTATGACTCTCCATCAGGCTGATAGCCAGCTTTCATCAGGGTTTGATTTTCCCCTCTTGTAAGATAAGTGTTTCACATGCAATTAAGCAGGACTTAGGTGTACTTCAGTGGGTGAACACAATGACAGATTCCATCAGTGCCAGACTCCACAGCTTACAGAAAATTCAAGTGATTTATAGGAGACTGATGTAATTTGTAATTATCATTTCCTCATAACCAAACAATGCTCAAACTGGGCAAAAGTATCCATTTCTATATTAGAAGCCAACAAACTGCTTGGATCTTACTAGTCAACTCGCTGTTTGCATGCACAAATGCAGCATCTATATACTTAATAGATGTGCTTTTAAGAGTTTAAATACTTAGAATAATTTCTAATTCTAAATGCTCAAGGCCTTTGTGTTATGGGAAATGAACCAGCCATTATTAGAAGTCGGTTGGGTTGATGCATATCAAACCTTCCATTCGCTTCAAGTATTACCCAGATTGGATCCTAGGCTGATCTGATGGTCATTTTCATGTTTTCAAGGTTCAAGCCCCACATTTAATTGAAGAAATCAATCAAAACTGAAATCCTACATGAAAGCAAACCTTCAGACTACCCTGAAATATTTTGAAGAATATGATGGCTTCTCCATGAAAACCAAGCATGTCTGCAAAGAGAACCAGCTAGCTGTATCTCAGTCTTTGGTAGATTCAGAGCTGGTCCACACTGGGAAATGGGGGGATATTATTACCACTTAGGTGACCTTGTGAATTTAGAGCAGGGTAGTTTCTGTTTGTTTGCTCGTTTTTCCTTGGAGGTTTGGAAAAGAATAAGAGGATCAGAGTGATAAGGGCAACAGGCTACTTGACCCGCACCTAAAAAGGCACATGGATCATGAACCAAGAAGTTCTCTGTACAGACTTACCAACACTGCAGCAGCATCCTGTGCTCCAAATGGTACAGAACTTCTGTGAGGATACGCTTCAATTTAAAATGGTCTTGACTTAGTTTAATGAAGTTTAGTTTAATTGAAACAACTGTGGCTGTTTAACTTGTCTGCTTTATGTTTGTATCTTCAGCTAATTTCACTTTTCCTATCTGCCTCAGTAGAAGCAAGCACATCATCTGGTGAGGAGGGACAAGTATGTACCCCTTCCTCACATCTCTTGCTCTGCCATCACTGCCACTGCTGCCCCAGTCCTCCCTGTTCGCCTCCCTCTGTTTGCTGAAATCCCCTAAACAAGATGGCAAGGCTGCACACCCCAACTCTTGTTGCAAGGAAACTACTGCTTGAGGCAATACAAATGTGCAAAAATTAATACCTGCAGCAACTAAGCAGTGGCAGTAATAATCTAACCATACTGCAGGGAGAGAAGGCAGCTCAAAGCCCACAAAAAGCATTTAGCATACATAGCTAAGTCTCTTTACAAATCCCTGCCTGAGGGAAGAAGCCCTGCCAATCAGCTGCTGGAACTTCAGCACAGAAGGAGGAGGCTGGCCTGATTAGCCTTGCCTAATAATTATGTATTTGAACCTACCATATTACTTTCATTCCTCAGTATCTACCTCTCCTAAACACCCCCAATTTCATGTCCTTGGCTGAAGAGGAGATCCTGGACTGACAGGCTGAAGGCTGCCTGGCAGGCAGAGGGACAGACCCAACAGCCATGAGCCTCTGAAGCTTCTCAGCAGCTCCGCTCTCAGTGCACACTGCTAACACATTGTCCACTGCCTGGCTGTGGAGCTGAGTATGGTGCATGCACATACAGGTGAGGACAGTAATAAACGCACTCTTAGCTAGCTAACACAGCTTGTTGAGCTGGTTCACTCTGGTCTCAAGCTAGTAAAATAAAACACTCGGTAACATACAGTTTACTTACTTTTTGGACTATCTGGACTTCTCGTTGCAGCTCTTCCTTTCCCCTTTGGAGTCTTTAGTCCTTCAGCGAGATACTGGTGGCCACTTTCTCCTAGCTCCAGCCTTCGTTTTGCCTGTTAAAAAAACCAAACACCAGTATTATTTTTTAACTGATGGATTGTTAAGAAATGCATTTCACTTTATCAAATGCAATATTGAGGCTATAAGAAAGGTAGAGAGCAGTGAACTTTTCTCAGCAAGGTTCATACCCCATATTCATTACAATGGAATCTGAATATTTACTGGAATCGTAAGGTAGACTGAAAACATGACTCTCAAAGGCTAGGTTTATGGGTTGTTTATTTGGAAATTCAGCATTTTTTATTAATTTGAAAAGCCCAGTGACAGTTGTATGGCCTGCGTCGGCCTAGTTTGGACCTTTTTAAACACGTGAAAGATTTCTACCCTCACTTCACAGCATTTCAGTTAAGAAAAACAAAGTGAATCTCTCAAGCACATGCATGGGTGTACCCAACAAAGGTACATTTCTTTTGACAAACTCCTTATATCCATACAAGTTTGTGCACACGTAGTGTTAGTGCAAGTTATGTTTTAACTTCACCCTTTGAAAGAATGACTTTGAGAGGACCAGTAGCTTCCACTGCTTCCACACCTTCCATCAATGAAATGAGACATGACATCAAGAGCAACATTGGATAACTGTTCTCCTCTGCTTCTCAACAACTTTTGTCCTTATTCGAAGCACAACCACTATATTTATTTCACATAAGCTAGCACGTTTGCAGTAAAGCTGCCTATATAATAGCAAGGCGAAACAAAAGTAGTATTAGAAGGATGATGCCTGAAAATCAGCTAAATGTTGCATTCAGCTCAAAGGAAACCTGTGTACATCTTAAATAATAAAAATAAATGGAACTGTTAAACTATGCAACACAAAGACAAACTGCAACAAAACACACCACCAATATGAATTTTGTTCCTAGACAGAAATACAATCTGCTGTCTTTGGAAACAATTCTATACCCTGCCATGCTGCTCAGGTTACTGAAATGAAAACTGGGGATACTTGTTATCCTGCCAATAGAAAGAACACTACCTGGGATGGCACAGGAAAAAAAAAAGAAAAAAAAGAATAAAGAAAAAAAAAAGAAGTTTTACATCTAATGAAATTTAGTCAAATAACTCTTTCTGAAGACTGTTGTTTATTTAATTAGGTAGAATAATTCAGACTACTTTATTTGCTTGCTTTTTATACTTGCCCCAAAAGGTTGGATCATATTCTGTTCCACCATATTCAATTCTGCTGTAGAGTTATAAACAGGTATTTCTCTATTTACAGATTTAGCTTATGTGTTTTACTTTGGGTCTGTGACCAACGGAAGGCTCTAAAATTAATTTATATGCATTCATTTATGGTAGCTAACTAACATCTTTGTCCTGGACTCTGTTTGCAAACTTCAAGCTTATTCAAAGACAAGTTAAAGCACACGAAAACATAAAGCCCCCAGTGTAATAGCATGTGCAGAGTGCTCAAGCCACTCTTCTCTGTACTATGTGTGAAGGGGCAAGGTGCTAATTCATCAGTGACAGAGAAGAACTAAACTAACTGCATCCTTCTGACCAACACAGGTACTGCACTCCCAGCAGCCCATGGGTGGCAGCTTCTAACGGCATGAAACATGGCTGCTCCTCTCCCTGAGACATCGGCTCTGTAATCCAAGGACACAGATTTTAAAAGGGTCAACTGTTAACAAAAGCATCCAGCTAATATGTTTAGCCAATGTAATTGGATTAAATTAAGATTACAGCTATTCCACAGGGAGAAATACATTTCACACTTTAAGTGTTTTTCCAACCTGAGAACTATCCCAGAAAAGGAAGGAGGGGTGAAAAGGGAACAATTCAGGGCGTGGGAAGACGAGGCCAAAGGGATATAATTAAAGATAAAAGAGAATCTCAAAACCAGGTGTGAGAAGGAGGGGAAATGCTAAAGACTTAAATCCAGAGATTTGCAGCAGCTCTCTCCATCAGGTGAGAAATTTAGGTTTGGACTACACATCAAAACTTCTTGTCTCAACTTGTTTATGAGACACAAACAACGGTATTTTGCCCCTACTTTTGTGGTTAAACACAACTTTCTCCCGTGAGCTTCAAATAATCAGGTTTGGTAGTAAAAGAACATAAACAGCATCCTTCAGCTGTGCATAGCAGCACAAACCTGTGTGTGCTGGAAGATGTTACAAACAACATGCTCTGTTGGTCTCACCAGCATACTGTACCTACAGGCAGTGCAGGACTATCGATAGACATCTGGAAAAATACCAAATGACAGAGATAGAGCTGAAGGTAGTTATTTTGTAGGGCACAAAGCATACGTAAAGCCCGAGAGAGATATCGAGAGAAGTATTTTAGAAGAATTTAAAAGAGCTTAGTGAAGTCACCAAGAGACAATTTTAGCAAACCCTGGGGAATGTTTAATTTCTGGCCAGATGTTACACGTCACTCAGCAAGTGTTCTCTTCCCCTTCCTGTTTTACAAACTTCATAACTGATAAGATGCAGGGCTGAAATGGGATATTCTCTCAATTTCTTCTTCCCTGGCAAAAAGTTTTCTAGTGCCTTTTTCTTTGCACTAGAAATCCTGGGTGACTCCCAGGAGCATGTCTCTCCCAAATCTCCGAAATTATTCATAGTGTTCTCTGACATCAGACTTCCCTTCAGAAATTGCAAGATCTGTGTTTGGCAATCATCAGAATAAGTGACCCTTAAAAAGAAAATAACTTAGTTTGCATAACTTACTTCTGCTACTCTATATTCATTATTTGTAGTATTTGTACAGATGCATATTATTTACAAGTTTAGTTGTATTGTATGACCAATCACAGCACGCAGAATCTCCTCAGTACGAGGGACCTGCTAAGACATAGCAAGCCAAAGGACACTAGCACAAAGCTTCTCAATGATAGGTGAAGATAGGAAGCATAGGGGCTAAGAAATTCTCAGTGACAGAAACTTGAGTGCAGTAAACTGAAGTCAGATTCCTCAAGGGAATTGTGAAAGGAACACAAAACACATGCAGAATTGGACAGGTAAAGCCACAAATTCATACATCCAGAAAGAAAACGCAGAAGTAACAGGAAAGCATCCCATTGAGCTGAACCAGACACCTACCTAACCCACTGCTGGAGATAAAATATCTGGCATGAACTGTTTCAAATCAATTTTCTCTTCCAATACCATGAGCAATTCCTGACATAGATACAGCTACAGATCCACTGTTCAGTACAGACCACTAAAGCCAGGTGGCACCTTGACTCCTATGTTGTTCTGCCCCTTTAGCTTCAATCCCTTTTCAAAAAACAAAAACAGACAAACAAAAAAAAAAAAAAACCCCAAAAAAACCCACCCCACACCAAAAACAAAACCCACCAAAAAAACCCACACACAGCTACCACAATTAACAGCAGAGGCAAACCCACAAAAATGCCTTCAGAAGAACACTTGTCTCCATAGGAAAATAGTTTAAAAACCTCCTAGGATAAGCTAAGTATTTTCAAGAAGGCAGGACCTGAAGCAATTCACATTACAATACTTGGTCTCAGGGTTTATTAACTTTTAAGAAGAGGCTGGAGGCAGGTATGCTTTTGGAAGTCAGATGTGTTTTTCATGAGTCAAAAAAACGGGTGGAAAAGATGCAAATAGGAAATTACAGCCTATTCCCCTTAAATGGGCTGTTTTCACTTCACTGCTGCTTGGGCCTACCAGGTTGCTGCTACCACCTCTTCTATATCCTCCCCTCCATTCCTTTGCTCTCCCTGCTCCCCTGGTGTAGGCAGCACCTGACTGATGGGTCCTCATCAGACCAGGCAGGGAGCTGGATCAGGAGGTCACAACCAGCAGAAACCTAGTCCTACTCCAGAACAGAAGTGAGTTTTCTGCAGGGCTATCCCTTGTGGATGACTTGTATGCACAAAGAACTACTGAGTGGGTGAATGGGGGGGACATCCCCCCTGCTCCTAGGGACATCTGCTTGGTGTTCCAAGTGGCTTCACCTTCCTGTCACACAGCAATCAACTGTAGTTATTGAGGAAAGAAACTGGCACCAATTAAATAGGAAAAACAAAGGTCAGAGTGTTACCTTGGAACAGCTTAACAGATAGTGCAGTGCTAAGCATTAAAGTAACAGCCAGCATCAGTTTTTGAAGACTGCACCATGTCACAGCAAAGCCTCATTTTCTACAAGGCTTATATTTCTAGGTTTGAGGAAAGAAGTAGTAAGACATCCTCTAATTCTTTCCAATGATAAAACCATGGTGCAGAACTTTGCCAAACTATGCGCATTGAAATTTTTCCTGCTAGATGTCTCTTAGCTTTATTAGTGGACGTGAGGCAGTTGCACTGTTTGCAAGAGACAGACCTAAGAAAAATTACATCATCTGTGCAACCTCCTGAAAACCCTTTGTGTGAAATATTCCTGCACCCATTATGCTTTAGCAGGCATGTAAAATTTGACAGAAGGATGATCCAAGCTGGGCATATTCTATTCCCTGAAAATCCAAAATTAAAAAAACCCTTGGAAAAGCTCAGTCAGTACATTTTCATTATAAACATTAAGAGCCAAATTCCATTTCAAACTGCAATCGCCACAGCTCTTGGGCCTGCCCAGGCTACGCACATGCCATTTCCTGGGAGGTCTGAGACACATCTAAGTCCCTTGCTCCCCTAGCAGGCATTCAGGGTATATTAGAGCAGCAGTCTGATTTAAATACAAAGGGACAAAAGTTGAACTTGGAATGAGAGCAAAAGTAACCTGGGACAAAGCCTGACGAGATGGCAACAGAAGATAAAATAACTTACTCCAAAAAGAAACCAGGATGAGGAGCTGGAAAGAAACTGCATTTTAAGGTTGACTGGGCAGGAAAAATAGGAAGATTGGAAATAAGCAAGCATAGCAAGGAGTAAACTGTGTTTATTAAGTGGTAGCTGACAGTGAACTAAGCAGCAAGCCAGAGAAATGTGCCTTAGCACTCAGCTGTGTTTCAGGGCAAGGTCTATGTTGGGCAAGTTAAGCTAGGGCAGATGACTAAGCCTGGCATAGTCTCTAGAAGATACTACAATTGCTAGGGGCAGATAAAATAGCAGCTTTTCTGTATGTCACCACAATGCTGATATTACTGGGGAGGGGATGCAAAACTATCCGGGGAACACATAAATTTTGGCTGCAGTGAGGAAGCCACAGCACAGGCACATTACCAATCCCCACACACTTTCCACAGGCTTTCTTCCATGTTTTCAAAATTAAGCAGTCACTTAAAACTACAGTTTAAAAGCTGAGGTTCTGAGGCATGAAAGCTGTTCCAGAGGTGAGGAGGTACAGAGAAGAAAGCAAACATCTTTGGTGAAAGGGTAAATTAAGCTGTGGCTTGATAAGGAAGGAATACAAGAGAAGCAGCAAGGAAAGACATCTTGGGGCAAATGCACAAGAAATATTCATATGCTAAGGAAATTTCTCCACTGAATGAGGTGATGCAGGCTTTGTGTTTTGCACATGCCCAAATGATCAATTCTGGTATGTGGAGAGCTCCAAGTACCTCCCAGAGGGCTGCACCCAGCTGAGGGCACGGCAAACACTAGGGCTATCACCAGGAGAGGCTGACAAAAGGGGAGAGGTGCAGAGAAGAGAGGTAAGGAGCTCTCAGCAAGAAAGGGGCTGAGCTCTGCAGGTGAGCTTGTAAGCAATGAAACACCTGAAGTCAGCAAAAAATGCAAGAGGACCACCAGAGTCCCTGCCTTTGGACTCCTAGTGATAACTCCTCATTTCATACCTATTTCTGTCAAACAGTGAGGAGATTAACTTGCAGTTCAAATTCCTGGAAGGGAGAGGGGTTTCAGTTTTCCATGAATCATAGAATGGTTTGGGTTGGAAAGGACCTTAAGATCATCTAGTTCCAGCCCCTCTGCCATGAGCAGGGACACCACACACTAAACTATGTCGCCCAAGGCTCTGTCCAACCTGGCCTTGAACACTGCCAGGGTTGGAGCATTCACAACTTCCTTGGGCAACCTATTCCAGTGCCTCACCACCCTCACTGTGAAGAACTTCTTCCTTAGATCTAACCTAAAGTTCCCCTGTTTAAGTTTAAAGCCATTACTCCTTGTCCTACCACTAGAGTCCCTAATGAAGAGTCCCTCCCCAGCATCCTTGTAGGCCCCCTTCAGATACCGGAAGGCTGCTATGAGGTCTAAAGAAATATGAAGAAATATTTACTCCAGTCTACAAACAGATACCAACAGTTTGTGCCATAGTACCCTCGGTTTCAGGAATTAATTCCAACAGTATAAAGCCATTGAAAAGGGATTTAAGAAAAGAACAGGGAGATAAAGAAATAGCTGAGAACTAAACTACTTGCATGTAAAAGAAAACAAACTAAGTGTGTCCTTAAAAGGGGAGTTCTAAAAGTCCTCTCAACTTGTCCCAAAAATATTGCTTCTCTGTTCAAAGTGTGCATTCCCATACTACCCTACACAGAGGAATGGCACACTTCAATAAAAACATGATCTAAAGATTAAGTTTTACACATAACCCATTCATTAGACTGAGGTAAAAGCATATATATAAAAAATACACAAAAATAGTGCCTTGAGAATTGAGCACACTGTAAAACCAACACAGGGAAGAACAGGAGTCTGAAATATCAGTAACTATTAGTCAGGATTATTACTTGAGTGACAAGCAGCTGGTATTTAAAGAAGCATTTTAAAGCAAATGACAACACAGCTTACAGAAATCAACCTACTCCAACACAAAAGCCCCAAATTTTCTTCTCAGAAAATGGCAACTGTATTAAAAAGAGGACAAAGATCCTTTCCACTATACCAATTTGTGTTTCCTAAACCATCATCTTATTTTTCAGCTTATCAGGTATCAGTTTATTATAGTTTTGACAGAGGGCAATTCTTGTCTAGTTCCTATATTGACATTATTCATTCAGCTAAAGTAGTTTAGTTTTAATGTAGATGGATACGAAAAGAAAATCCCCTTTGTACATCTTAATCAGGTTTATAATTCAATACAAGGCACCTCACAATTATCAAATTAAGCTACATTCTTATCATCTGCAGCCCCTCCTCATTAGTTTTTTGACCCTGACAGCCAAAGGCTGATAGTGTTAATCTGGTGAAGTTTCTTTCAAGGCCTAATTAAACCATACTATTCCCATTGGTTTTCCATTTTCACAATTCTCTCAGAAGCACCAGGAGTGTCAAGGAAGCCATGAACTGTAAGCACTTAAATATCAAACCACAAGACTTATATTTAGCTTTAAAAGTTAAAATGTGGATGGCCAAGTTGCAACGGGAGATTCTTATTCGAAAGTAGGACCCAAACCAGAGAAACCTGGTGACAGCTTTCCCTTCCCAGGTTGAATATGCAGAAAGCAGCAATGCAAGTGTCACGAGTGCCTCCCAGTCGTTACTGCAGAACATCACACAATGTTTCAGTAGTTAATTCTGACAGTATAAAACCACTGAAAGGGGATTTAAGAAAAGAACAGGGAGATAAAGAAATAGCAGGGAACTAAACTACTTGCATGTAAAAGAAAATAAACTTCTCTAACACCCACTGAAAGGAATACATTATCTTTCAGGTATGCTCAACAGTTAGAGAAAGAGTGGATAGCTTGCTCCTGTGTTAGTGGCACTGCACTGATGCCCTGCACCTCACACCAACATGGCAATTCGCACTTGTCTCACCTTGGTCCTGTCTGAACAGAAGAACATGTTCAACTGCTTTTAAAAGAAACACAGTGACCTGAACCAAATCCAGCAAGTAGCATAATACAGCAATGAAAGATGGTGGTTTCTTCCTAGACCTACAGCAGATCATTTTTACTGAAGGAGATTATAATCTTAAAGTACTAATTCCTTTTCATTTTCACCCTGATTACTCATGGGGAGCTGACCTGCTAGAAGGTCCGAGTATCCCACAGCCATCACTGCTAACATAACTTGGACACCGAGGTAAGCAGACAATCCACATGATGTTATTCCATTTTCTGCTCATCGGTCTACTCACACACCATGGGATCAGCCTATGCCCCATGAGGTTTGCGCTTGGTTTGTTCTCCTACACCGGTGCAGTACTTTGTATTTTCTTTGCGCTAGAAGAGGAAGGACATTACAATGGTTGTGCAAGAAATAAACCAAAGCATAAGCGAATTATCAGGCCTCAAACCAACAGAATTACACCTATGTTGCATAGGAAATGAATCATCTGAGATCTTTCTACTGCAATTTTTTCCACCAGATATGAAACAACTACTTCTTACTGGAAGCAATGGCTTTGCACTGTACTAAGCTTTGAAGGCTCCAGTTACCACTTCATGTTGAAATATGAATAGTTATTTTCAGGAAACTGCACCCAGTTTTCATCTCAACTGCTAAGCTGCCTCAGGTGAGGAGCACACCACATATGTCCCTGTGCAGCCCTGAAAACAGCTCCATGCCACAGCCGCTCCTCATCCCAGCGGCTGGGGGGGCTGGGGTGGCAGCGGCTGCTGGGGCTGAGCTGCACCCGCCTGGTTAAGGTGGAAGCTATGGAGACACAACTTCCATAAAACACGCTGACAGCCAAGTCTCACACATGGAAGCACAGACAGAC
>NW_009915393.1:4788-5059 GCF_000696875.1 Nestor notabilis | reverse complement strand
GCAGGACAGTTTCCCTCCTGTTCCCTGGGAAGCATGGCCAGGACCATGGTGGCAAGGCCAGTCCTGCCACCAGCAGGCTTTAATGCCAGCCTGGTCCTACAAACTGATGTCAAAGCTACTGGCCATTGGCCTACACCCATTCCCAAAGATACCACTACAGCAGGGTGGCTGCCTCCAGAGCAGAGCAAAGCTTGGGGGTTTTCTCGTATCAGTAGTCTCACCACAGACATCCTTTGAAGAAAACAAGGCTGTCATAAAACAGGTCTGACAC
>NW_009915393.1:0-4745 GCF_000696875.1 Nestor notabilis | reverse complement strand
GGGTGAGGAAGGACATGATGACAGACTGGCTGCATAAGAGATTTCTTGGTGCAATTTCTTTGTATTGCATCTATATGTAACGACACAGGTTCACTTTTAACATTACCCATCAAGATCAAAGGAAAGTAAACAAGAAAGTGATAGTTTGAATTCACACTGTGACAGAGCACAACCTCTCCACGTGGCTGCAGAGCCGCTTCCAGTGTTTGAGCCCTTCAGGAGGCTTTCAGACTGCAGACTAGTGAGGCTAAAACTGAACTGGACCAAGAAAAATAAAGCTCTCATTTTAAGGTTGGTCCCAAGGAAAAGCCATCACAAAGCAATCGGTCACAAAATATATCCTAGAGATTATTTTGTCTTTTGTATTTAAGGGCTATTTTTAAAAGTACTCTTTTAAAAAAGTCAAAATAAGATTGTGATTGTGTTAGTCCCACTCAGTGTCTTCTACTCTATGTATAGAAATGAGCACAGCTACTGAAAAAAGAAAAACTTTCAAATGCTGTAAGCTGTCTGCCAAATTGTCTACTAAACAAACAAGCCTTGGGAGGGGGGAGGAAGGACATTAAGGGAGCTGGAGAATAGGATAGGATGAACTTCCTTGGAGGAAATTCCAGTAAATGCCATAAAGTAACAGATACACCAGTTAAAAACTAAAATAGTAGTACACAAGTATATGTAGCGGCATAGGAATTGAGAGGAGAGTTACTCCTTACTTGCAGAACATGTAGAATACAGTCAAGCTCTCTAGGAAGTTATAATTAATAAGATTTGATACAAACAAAGTGAAAAGGGAGGAGGAGGAGCAGTTGCAAAACCATGCCAGTGCTATCTCAGTGTAGGTGCACTGTAATGATGCAAGATTGGGCTTGCATCCCTAAGTCTGCTTGCTAAATTGCCAGCCTAAGCCACAGCATCTCAAGCTTTGTTTTCCTTGGATATAAGACACCTACAAGAAAGGACAGCATGTGTGGAATCATACCAATGAAGTTTCTGGAGTACAAGTTTTCTTGTCTGCACAGGTCTATGGTTTGAGATTTCCCACCCTGGCACCCCAAACCTTCCTGGACTCCACGTAAAATATCTGCACCTAGTTATACCAGTGCAGTGCCAAGGGACTGCATCACTTTACTTACTGACAGGTGACTCATGGGAACCAACTCAGTCGTACATTCTTTCAAAAATAAATTATAAAGATCAATATGCAAACACTTCAGAAACTATAGCAGAGTGCCACAAACCAGAAAGCAGCAAGTTTTAAATACTCAGGCACATGTGAGATTAGTCTTGGATATTCACGCTCCCAAAGGAGAAGAATCCCTTCTTAATAAAAGTCGACACCAATCTTGACTCCATATTTTTAATTCACTGCCTAAGGCATAATGGTTCTTACATCTAAATACTTGTTCAATTAGTTACTAGAGAAGTCAGATCTGAAATAGTAAAGGCCTTTTATTTTGAAGTACGTCCTTAACCTAGTTCCATACATGTATAAAAACATACAGCTGGATTCCCCCAAAGTAATAAATGTACTTTGGATCCATTTGGGGTGATAAAAATATTATATAAATTCCAAAGGACACTGAAAGTTGACAAAAAGCTATCAGGAGACAACCAGACCCAGAGGAGATACAATGACTTGCACTTACAGAGTCAGATAATGAGAAATAACACAGGGTCCTAAGCATTTACTGTAATACGAGATAGTTCTGTACATTATATAAACTGTGGGTGTCTTAGTTCACTTGAAGGAAGTCCCAACATTGCCCATTTTAACCCTGAGAAGTTACTTTTGCCCTACAAGTAACTGTAATGCTGACTTTGCACAAAGCGCTTAATTTATCATTCAGAAGTTAGTTAGGTACAGTTTTGAAAATGAAATTACCAGTATCACATAAAAAAATGCTTAAGTAACCTTGAAGAAGTTAATACAATAACCTCATCCACATACCAAACCTCACAGTAATGAAAATAAATAGTAAGTGCCTAAGAAACAGGAAACATGGTTTACATATCCAAAAGCAACTATTTCTAGAAGCAGTCAGAAAGGAGGCTCCAAATCAGCAGAAAGTCCCAGAAATAGATAAAAGCATATAAGAAGGGAGTGAGGGAGAGAATCACAGATAGCAGGGCACTAGAGACCCTAGTTGTGGCTGGCAGTCCCCTTCATCCTAGATAAGGAGTCAGTACCAACATCTTCACAGTACTAACAACTTTACAGCACATTTCTTTGACTACAAACTGAACTTGATTTTGACCTAGCCTGCGTTGCTAAACTCTAGATTTCCTCCTTCCCCACACCAAGGTAGGCAGCTGTTGCCTATCCTCTTACTGTACCGGACAACAAGAAGTTTGCCAACAGGCAGCTTACGTGACTGGAACGGCACAAAGACAGCAGAGTTCCTAATGTTTTAAATTCTGTATGTCACAAAGAACAACTAATCCACCGAGCTCTCACTGTGATGCATGTCCTACCTCGGCAGTGTTTTAACCACTCCATCACCCACACCAAGGAACAGAACAACCTGGGAGTGCTGACAAAATGAAGATAAATTATTTGGTTCAAATAGCAAGTTTTACTTATTCCCAGTAACAGAGAAGGAATAAAACCAAGACAATAACAGTTCATACAAAAAGTGACTGAGTGTTGGTAGACTAAATTTTCTTTTTCACATCTGGGTAAATTCTGTCACGCCATGGATGGGGCAATCTAAAAATCTGACGTGATAGCCTCATTTACAAGACGGCATCGAAAACAGATGTGTCATCACAGTGAATAAATTTATAGGAGAAAAAATAGTCAAAGTTGCTGTTCTTTTTCAGATCATGAAGTGTATTTTTTCAAATTACCCCTTTCGGCTCTGGTGAAGCAGAACATCTCAGGTCATAGAGTCAGGCAAAGACTTGACTATCAAAATTAACCCACACCAGACATGATCTCTACATTTCGTTTTGTCTTTTCTACTATGTATTCCCTAAAATAAAGACCTTGAGATTACTTCTCCAGAAAAATGAACACTGCCTTTAAGTCTCAAATTTTAAAATTAAATTAACTTCATTTTCTCTCTGACCTGCCCTTTGATCAAAGAACCCAACTTTCTAGTATGACCTCCTACGTATCACTGTCACTGACCATTAGATTTCCAGTTGTTGCTATGCCATTAATAACATTAAGCTATTTAAAGCCAAGTACAGGAAGAGATTGCAGGGCAATTTTACAATCTCCATTATGAAAAAGTTCAATGAGCAAGCCCCTAGAAAGAAGGACCATAAGCACAGTTGCTCCCACCAAAAAGCAGGCAGCTGGACTTGCTGACCAGGCTGTTCAGAGCTGAAATTACAGATTCTCTGAAGAAAATTTAGAGAGCAAAACATTAATTTTGTCAAAACTTGAAGGTATGAACTCACGATTATTTTCCTCTCACTTAAAAAAAAAAAAAAGTCTGTTTTCCATGTTCAGTTTGTTCAGTTTGCATTGTTTCAGCTTTCAATATTAAATTCTTGATGCGCTCAAGTTCAACAATTTAAGAAGTCCTTTAAGACCAGAATCACCTCACAGAGTTGCTGAGGTGGCAAAGGTCCTCTGGAGATCATCTAGTCCACCCCCTGCTGCTGAAAGTGGAGGCAAGATGCTCAGGGCTGTGTGAGCAGCCCTACATTCCAGCATGGCTGGAATATTCCAGCATTCGGTTATCCTTACTGCAAAACAACCCAAAAAAAAAAAACAAACAAACAAACAAAACCCACCCTTATGTTTAAATGGAATTTCTTGCATTTCAATTTGTTCCTATTACCTTTGTCCTGTCACTGGCCATCACTGAGAAGAGCCGGACTCCATCTTCTTCACTCCCTCCCATCAGGAGTTTATACACCTTCTTGCCTCCAGGCTCAAAAACAGCCTCTCCTTGTGTATTAAATGCTCTGAGGCATTAACCTTAACTTCACGGCCCTTCACTGGATATGCTCCAGTATGTCCACCTCTCTCTTGTACTAGGGAGCCCAGAACTGGACCCAAAACTTCAGATGTCTCCCCAGGGTTGAGCAGAAGGGAAGGATCATCTCCCTCGACCAGTGCCTAAACACAATATCTAAAACAACCCAGGAATTCATCAATGGTCTTTGCCATAGGGGTGCATTGCTGACCCATCAAGACCCCCAAAAGTTTTTTTTCTGCATAGCTGCTTTCTAGCAGGTTTGTCCCTGGAGTTATTCCTCCCCAGAGGAGTAACTTTGCACTTCCCTTTTCTGAACTTCAGGAGGTTCCTGTCAGCCCATTTCTTCAGCCTGTCAAGGTCCCTTAGGATGGCAGCACAATCCTCAGCTGCATCAACCAACCCTCCCAATTCTTCTAGATCAGACAAGTCATCCCTTAATATTAATTTCATAAGCAGAATATTGCTTAAGTAAGTTGCACTGTAGGGCATTTCCTTCAGACCTCAATTTTTGTTGCCGTATTTAACATAGAATCATAGAATGGGTTGGGTTGGAAAGGACCTTAAGATCATCTAGTTCCACCCCCCCCGCCATGAGCAGGGACACCACCACTCTTACTGACCTCAGTGGGAGATCCATACAACCTAGGTCCCCCAAGGCTCTGTCCAACCTGGCCTTGAACACTGCCAGGGTTGGAGCATTCACAACTTCCTTGGGCAACCCATTCCAGTGCCTCACCACCCTCACTGTGAAGAACTTCTTCCTTATATCTAAGAACTTCTTTCTTAGATCTAACCTAAACTCCCCCTGTTTAA
>NW_009915392.1:1685-1946 GCF_000696875.1 Nestor notabilis | reverse complement strand
CAGGGTAGCCAGTTCTCCCAATAGCTTCCAGGAGCTTGTCCCTAGTCTGCCATTTATTTGCTAAATGCCTATAGAAGCCTTTCCTGTTACCTTTCACATTCATTGCCAGATTTAATTCTAACTGGGCCTTAGCTTTCCTAACCTGGTCCCTGGCTTCCCAGCCAACGTTCCTGTAATCTTCCCAGGTTGCCTGTCCTTGCTTCCACCTTCTATAAGCTTCTTTTTTCCCTCTAAGTTTCCTCAGCAGCTCCTTATCCATCC
>NW_009915392.1:672-1058 GCF_000696875.1 Nestor notabilis | reverse complement strand
CTTCATTGTTCTCCCTTTGACCTTGACCCACAAACACCCTGTTGACTCATCATCTATCCCCAGACAGAGTTCCATACTCTCCAGCCTATCACTAACTCCCTCTCCCCATCTGTCAGGCCTGTCTTTTCTAAAAAGCCTGTAACCTTCCATTCCAACACTCCAGTCATAGGAGCTGTCCCACCATGTTACCAATGACATCATATCCCTGTAGCCTTGCACACATCTCTAATTCCTCGTTTGTTTCCCACACTACAGGCGATTGTATAGAGGCATCTGAGTCAAGCTCCAAATGAAGCTGACTCAATGGCTGGAGCAGCTGAAAAATCTCTACGTCCCTCCAAACACTTATTATAGGTGCTGGCAACTGACTGGGAGGGTTGGGGTGG
>NW_009915392.1:0-201 GCF_000696875.1 Nestor notabilis | reverse complement strand
GGTGCCTCTGTGCCTTTCAGAGTCCTCTACTGCTATGACCCGCTGCCATTGCCTGGAGGAACCAGTAGTGATCCTCTTTACTGGTGCATCAGATGGTTGTTTATTTGGTGTGGTGGGTGTTTCCTCGTTAGCCCCCCACAGAACTGCAAAGCGGTTCTGGGTGGGGACAACGGAATTAGGAGGAATCCCCTTGCTGCTAAT
>NW_009915391.1:2057-2306 GCF_000696875.1 Nestor notabilis | reverse complement strand
CCTTCCAGCACCGTGTCCCCTACCAAGCCTCCTTCTCCAGCGCCTTGATGCGGTTCTGGAGCTGCTCGTTAAGCTCATGCTGCTCCTCCAGCTCCCGCTGCGCCTTCTTGCGGGCACCCTCCAGCCGCTCAATCTCCTCCTCTGCCTCATCTACTTGACGCTTCAGGGCCTTCACCCGCAGGCTCAGCTGCACGGAGAAAGGGCAGTTCCCATGGGATGAGGGTGGCTGCTGCTGGGCAAGCACCCGAG
>NW_009915391.1:689-1793 GCF_000696875.1 Nestor notabilis | reverse complement strand
CAGCTTGTCCTGCAGCTCCTCCACCTGCGCCTCCAGATGTGAGATGTTGCTGCTGGGCTTCTGCAGCCCCTCCGAGCTGGCCAGGCGGCTCTTCAGCTCCTTGTTCTGCAGGAGAAACCCCCCCCGGAACCATCCCCATCAGGGAGTGGGAATGACAGGGAACAGCGAGGATGGGGTGGGCTGTATCCAGAGCAGGTGGAGGACAGGGAATGGGTTTACAGCAGGAAAAGCTCCTTGGGAACATGGTCCCTTTCTCAGAGATGCTCTAGGGAGGAGCGGGGCTGGACCAAGATGCTTTGTCCTGTGTCCCTGTGGGGTCCCTCTGCTGCCCCATGGTCCCCATGGCTGGGCCGTACCTGCCTCTCCAGCGAGACCTTGTCGCACTCCAGGTCCTGCCGGCTGGAGCGCTCCTGCAGCAGCTCTGCCCGAAGCTGCTCCATCTGGGGACAAGGACAGGGCACAGGTTGGTTCTGCCGCATCCTTCGAGGCCACCGCGATTCCCCCCCACGCCAGCAGCGCCGCAGGGCACGGGTGGACCCATCGCAGCCCTTCCCATGCACGCAGCCGTGATCGGCGTCACCAAAACCCGTGGTTCCTTCCTAGGTTAGTTACCACCGCTCTGGCAAACGGCCCAGGACGAGGGCTGCGATGTTCTGCTGGAGGGTTTAAACTGGTTGGACTGGGATTTGGGGACCCGGCTGCGCTCCCAGCCCTGCGGGGGCAGGAATGGGTTTGATCCAGCGATGGAGCAAAACCAGAACCGCCCCAGGGGCCTCTCCCAGGTTGACCGAGGCGGAACACGCAGCTTTGTGCGTTGTTTCAAAGCGAAGGAAAGGGGAGCTCATGTGAAGAATGGCTCCAATGTTATTCAAGCAGCCCCAAGAGCCACTGCAAACGTGACCCCAGCGGCGGTTTCATGCACACCCCCGGCTCCACATCCCTGCTCCGCAGCTCCTGCGCTTCAGACACAACCAAGATTCACAGGAAGTCTCCCCTGGGATGTGCCCATCTTCCAGATGGAAGAAATGGGAAACCCACCCATTTGCTGGCTCGCCATAGCGTGAGGGGTGGGAATTCTCTTTCAGCCCCCGGCTGGAGCCACGC
>NW_009915391.1:0-673 GCF_000696875.1 Nestor notabilis | reverse complement strand
AGGAGGGGGACAGCCTGTAAGTGCAGGAGCTGCTGGTTCTGGGATCTGGGCAAACCCCAGTGCTACAGCTCTGGGAGCCACTCCAAGCTGCAACGCCGGCTCTGGCTTTGAGGGCAATACACAGGTGGGGTAAGAGGGAGGCACCATTTGAGCTTTCTGCACAAACAGACCCACCCGCTCAGCTCTGGGCATCGCTGGTTTGTGCCAAGCTCTTGTAATTCCCGGTCACACCCGAAACAGCTTCCCTGACACCTTGGCTGTGCCCGGGGTGACGGGCTCCTCGCTAACGACTCAATGATGGGGTTTTAACTCTGGTGACCAGTTGTACCCAAGCAGCTGAGTTATCTGGTGCTGTTGTGCTGGGATCGATGCGGCATCACCTGCCCTACCTGGTCTCTGCTGCGGTTGACCCTCTCTGTCAGCAGCTCCACTGTGCTCCGCTCCTCATCCAGCTCCACCTCCAGGCGCTTGGACTTTTCCTGCGAGGAGATGGGAGCAGAGGAATAAGAGGAGCCTCAGGGTCCCTGCGGGCTCAGGCCAGCGCTGGGAATGCCGCAGGAAGGGGCTTTGCTGCGACACATTCCCAGTCCAACAGAACCCTACTGGTCCTGGAGGCAGGAGAAGGGGGATACTCGGACATCAGACATGGCAGCGTGATGCTGTGTGGATCCCT
>NW_009915390.1:3339-3542 GCF_000696875.1 Nestor notabilis | reverse complement strand
AGCTCCCACCTGTGGGAACAAGGTGGTGGAGCCGGGAGAGGATTGTGACTGCGGTACGACAGAGGTGAGCTGCGGAGCCTTGGTGCAGCGCGGCAGAACCAAGCCGTGTGAGAACAGCCCCAGGCGAGGGGGGAATTACTCCTGTCCCCTCCAGACCTCTGTGCAGGGCAGAGAGGGCCAGAGGCTCTGTGAAACCCTGAAGC
>NW_009915390.1:2645-3326 GCF_000696875.1 Nestor notabilis | reverse complement strand
GAAGTGACTGTCAGAGAGGACTGTTGTGTGGTGCTGGGGATGGATGGATGGAGGGATGGAGGGATGGATGGATGGATGGATGGATGGAGTTTGTAAGTGTTGTGAGGATGCACAATACGGTCTTGCTGTGGGAGCATGGATGGCTGGTGGCAGCCTGCATGGCAGAGGGCTCTGCCTGGGGACCCTGGGTGCCGCTGGCCACAGCAGAGCCTGGGAGATGTCTGCCTCGGATGGGAAAGACCCAGCTCTCCAGCTTGTTCCCTTGTCCTTGGGAGAAGCGGAACCTCTCCTGACCATCCCACCGGTCACCTCCAGGAGTGTAAGCGTGACCCATGCTGCACCATTGGCTGCAAGCTGAGGCGAGGGGTGCAGTGCCTGTCAGGACCGTGCTGCCGGAGATGCCGGGTGAGCCATGTGGTGGGACGGGCACACTGCATTCCTATGGGATAGCCCCTGCCCCGGCATCACTTGCTTACATGTCCCCCCCGGTTTGCCCATCCCCAACCAGGCAGCGCAGGCTGGTGACCCTATTGCAACTCTCTTCTGCTCTGATCCATGCTCTCTAGTTTAAGAGGAAAGGCGCAGTATGTAGGCACAGCTCTGAGGACGAGTGTGAGTTGACGGAATATTGCAACGGCACCTCTGCGCAGTGCGCGCCCAACCTCTGGGTCATGGACGGGC
>NW_009915390.1:0-2635 GCF_000696875.1 Nestor notabilis | reverse complement strand
CTACCGGGGAGTCTGCCAGACAGCCGACAAGCAGTGCCAGAAGATCTTCGGCTCAGGTCAGGGGGATGGCGTGCAGGAGGGGGCTGGTTGTCCTGTGGGAAATGAAAAGCCCTGGAAGGGAAGCAGTGAAGTGGGAAATCCCGGCACCCTCAGCCCGTGTGTGTGGCCGAAATGGGATGGGTGGTATGGAGGAAAGGGAGGAAACGTGTTGGACTATGTGCCCGTCAGTGTGCTGTCGGGGCATGGGGATGTTTGTAAGGTATCAGTGAGAGCAGAGATCTCATGGGAGGTGATCCAAGCTGGCTCAGCTGGAGCATCCCACCCTGGTGGGCTGGAGGGACCAGGCTGGGTTTGAATGCCCGTGAGCACATCGTTGTCCACGGGCATCGCTGAGGAGCAGGGTGACCTGTGGAGATGCCCATCCCCGAGGTGGAGAGAGGCTGTGGGACAGACCGTGAGTGTTGTTCTGTGATTGCAGCCGCCAAGAACGGGCCCTTGGCCTGCTACGAAGAAATTAACAGCCAAATGGACAGAATGGGACATCCGCGGCTACCAGCGCTGTGCATGGAAGTAAGTGCTGCAGCGGGGTCTGCCACGGGGCGGGGAGAGGTGGGATCCCGAAACATGCGGGGAAACGCGGCTGAGCACTGAGCGAGTCCATGTGGAGCCGGGAGGGGAGGTTGAGAAAGGCCTGTGTGGAGGCAAACGTGCCATATCCATGTGCTGGGAATCAGGCGGTCGGGGTCCACGCTCCCAGCATGATGGAAGGTTGAAGGTGGCTGGTGTCAAGTCCTTTGCTTGTGATGCCTTTGCAGGGATCTCCGATGCGGGAAGCTTGTGTGTGAGTATTCGAGCTCCAGGCCCTTCACCAAGGAGAAGGCTGCGGTGATGTACGCTCTGGTGCAGAACAAGCTGTGTGTAACGTTAGACTACATGAAGCCTCCCACAGAGAGAGATCCCATGCTGGTGAACGATGGCACCGTCTGTGGTGACCGCAAGGTAAGTGATCCCCTGCTGCTCAGGGAGCAGAAGGACTTGTAGAAGAAGGAGTTTGGGAGAAGAAGGACTTGTAGAAAGTATTGCAGTGGTAATGGCATCAGGACCCCGAGGGCAGTGGCTTTTCTGGCAGCTCCATCCCAAATGAACCGGGATGGGTGCATGGGTAGCGTGACCCCCTTCAGATGGCTCCGTCACAAAGCCTGATGCTCCCTGATGGAGCCGGGTATGTAAGACCCAGGGCTGCCTGTGTGCTTGTGCTGTAGGTCTGCCTGAACCAGACGTGCGTGTCTGTCGCTGTCCTGAACTACACCTGCGGGATGAAGTGCCACAATCACGGCGTAAGTCAAGGTGCTGCCTGTTGTCTGACTTGCTGGAGACATGGTTTAGCTAAAGCAGACATTGGGTCATACCTGTGGGGAAGAGCAGCCGAGGCGGGGTTGGTGGTGGAAGCGCTGGAGCATCTCTCAAGGCTGCACGTGTAGTGGCACCAGCAGCACCCTGTGCCTAGTGTCTGGTGAGCGAGGACGTGTGGGCATCATCCTCTGCAGCGGGTGGTAGATCCCGTCTCTCCCTGCCTCTCGCACAGGTCTGCACTAACCTAGGGAACTGCCATTGCTATCCCGGCTGGAAACCCCCAACGTGCTGGGAGAGGGTCGGGGCAATAGACATGAGTGGCAGACCCACCGGCGAGGGTGAGTGGTGAGGGCAGCAGGGTGATGGATTCCTGTTCCGGTAATCGCTTGCCAGAGCGGGGCTGGGTAGGCACGTGGCTGGGTCCCATGTTGTGTCCTTGACGAGCTCAAGGAGGTTGTTTTGTTTCCTGCGCCGAGATGGAGCACACGTGGAGAGCTGGAGCTCGATGAAGCTGTGTCTGTTCCTGATCTTCTGCCTCTTCATGCCGGTCACCCTGGCGCTCCTCCTCCTCTTGCTGAAGAGCAGCGGCCCAACTTGCTGTCGCACCACGCGGATGTTGAGTGAAGACAAGTGAGTTTGTTCTCTGCACCAAAGGATGTTGAGGTGATGGTGTGTAGGTGGCTGTAGGCAGCAGGAAAGCTGGAGCCTGGACAAGGGCTCTGCAGCACACCCAAGGTGGGAAGAGGTGTTTAAAAGGCACCTGGGGACCTGGCTTAGTGGTAGACTTGGCAGTGCTGTGTTAATGGTTGGACACAATGATTTTGAAGGTCTTTTTCAACCTAAATGATTTTATTATTGTCGGCTCTGAAATAATCCAGTGCAGCAATGCATGCATGGTGAGTAACTTTCAGGCACTCTTTTGAGTCCTATTTGCATATTCTGCCTCTATTACCACTACAAATTATGTCCATGATTTTTTAAAAATTTCCTTACTAAGTAAAACCATTAATTTATGATACAGTTATGAAAGAGGGCACGAGGGACGTTGCAGTGCAGCACGATGGAGGGAGACGCATGTGGCACCGGGCTTGGCAGCCGTGTAACCGCACCCTGTACGGTGATCACTGCAAGCGTGTGTAGCGCGTCCACTTGTTGTGTTTCCGCTTCTTCGACAAAAGGTGTTGACCATCAGTGATGAGTTGTGTGGTTCCTGAGCGGCTCCATGTGCCAGAGCAATGCCTGGACCGGGAGGCCTGTCCCCGGTGAGAGCAGCCCTGGCTGC
>NW_009915389.1:29558-29791 GCF_000696875.1 Nestor notabilis | reverse complement strand
CAAATCCCAGCTGCATCGCTCCAGTAGGAAGCACAAGCTGATGAAGCACCATGGCGAACCCTGGGAAGCTGAGCCATGTCACCCTGGGGTGCCAGACTTAGCACCAGCAAGGGGTGGCTCCAGTTTGCTGGGCGGATGGCAGCAACTAGCACGCCCTGGCCACATCTGGGGTGAGCACAGGAGGAAGGCAGTTTGGTGCCGCGCTGGCCCAGAGCTCCTGCGCCGGATTGCCG
>NW_009915389.1:28995-29448 GCF_000696875.1 Nestor notabilis | reverse complement strand
TGCATCCCGTGACACACAGGGGGAAACGGACACCTCCACACTGCTTGTACCTGGCAGCATGTCATCAAAGCTGGAGCGAGCTTCGGGGTGACGCAGCAGAGACTTTGGAGTGAAGATTATCAGCTAGAGGGGGGAGAAGAGGCAGAGTGAGGTGGTCAGCCTCACCAGAAACCCCAACCTGCCCATCCTGCCCTCCCCTGCCTGAGCACAAGGAGCAGCCACAAGAGATTTGCTCCTCACTTGGCTGCCATGCTCTCCCAGACTGGGCACCAGTTTCTGACAGCACTGGCTTTCCCAGTATGGGATTCCCTTGGGGAAGAGGATGAAGTGCTGCTGGGGACCTGCCTGCCCTATGGCTGGAGCTGAAGGTAAGCAGCTGGACTAGGTTATTTATTGATATCCAGTGCCCCAACATCTCTGTCCCTGCCATGAAGTACAGGAAGGGGCGGCAGC
>NW_009915389.1:23989-28979 GCF_000696875.1 Nestor notabilis | reverse complement strand
CAAGCTGGCTGGCTGCATGCCATGTACCGAGCCAGCCCTGAGCACCAGGAGGTCCTTGGCCCGGACAGAGGCAAACTGCCCATGTTTGCTGCACCTTGGGGTGGAAGAACAAGCCCGTCCCAAACCTGCCCCCGCACTGGGCAGGGACATGGGGCCGCCAGCACTGACCGGTTTGCGGAAGGGCAGGAGGATCTGGCGCCGGAGGACATGGAAGAAGTTGGCCGGAGTAGAACAGTTCACAACGATCCAGTTGCAGTCATAGAGCTGGCGCACGTCAAAGTCATCCAGTTTCTGCCTCGGCGAGCACAGGTCAGGGGGTTCCAAGAAACAGAAGGTGCATCTTGGCCTCGCAGCTCCAGCAGTGGGGAGAAGAGCAGCACCCAGCCCTCCCTCCTTGCCCCCTCCGGAGCACGCAGAGACCTCGGAGGGGCTGCAGGTCTGTGCTCCTCATCTTGGGGCGGGCCCCTCCTGGGCACCTCTGCCTTGCACTGTGCAGCAGCCCCACGGGTGGTGGAGGTGCAGCCTGAGCACCAGGTTCAGTCCCTTTCCCCAAACCCTCCTGGCTGCAGCGCAAGCCCAGGGTACCCCACACCTCCTGCTACACCCAACCCGACCGCAGCACTGTGCTGAGCCCACGCGGGTGCCGTTGCCCCCCTCCCCAGCTGAAGGCAGCGGTGGGATCCAGGACACAGGAGAGCCAGGCTGAGCTCAGCATGGCTGCCACTCACGGGGAAGACGTCGGGATCATCATTGCACATCTGCAAGAATCGCTCTGGCCGGGCGGAGGAGTGCTCAGGACCCTGCAGGGACCAACAGGGGACAGGATGAGCAGGGGGCAAGGCTGGTGCTAGACCCTGGTGCTGGGCACTGCCACGCTGCAAGCAGTGCTACCTGCCACTGCTGCCCTTGGCTCTGCATCTGGTGCAGCCAGGCAATGGCACCCCAGGGTGCCCGTAAGCTGGGGGGTCCTTACCATGCCCTCCATGCCGTGGGGAAGCAGCAGGACGATGCCATTCTGCCTAACCCACTTGGCTTGTCCAGGACAGATGAACTGGTCGATGATGCACTGAGCAGTGTTGTGGAAGTCCCCAAATTGGGCTTCCCAAAGCACCAGGGCGTTGGGGCTGGCCATGGCAAAGCCCAGCTCGAACCCTGAGGGATAGGAGAGAAGCAAGGGGTTATCCTCCTGGAGCACCCCACCCCCGGCAGCCAGCACAGACCTCACTCACCAAGGACACCGTACTCTGACAGGGAGCTGTTGCAGACGGTGTAAGGAGCCTGGTTGGGCCAGAGGTGGTTCATGGGGATACAGGTCCTCTTGTCCACATTCTGATCATGCAGGACATGGTGGCGATGGCTGGAGGAGGAGAAAGCATTACTCCATTGTCACCCTTTGTATCCCTTCCAGTAAGGCTGGAATTGCTTTTACCAAGAGCATGGCTTTACCTGAACGTCCCCCTCTCCACATCCTGGCCGCTCAGGCGGATGTGGATACCATCTTTGAGCAGGGAGCCAAAGGCCATGTACTCTGCCAGGGCCCAGTCCACCGTCCGGTTCTTCACCATCTCCCCACGGGTTTTCAGAATACGGCTCAAACCTGCCGGGATAGAAGCTGGTTTGTAGCCAGGATGGGAGGGAGCTCCAGCAACACCATAACCTGCCCACGAACTGACAGACTGCAAACACTCAGAGGCAGTGGAGCAGACCCACCTCTGCCAACAGGATGAACCAGGGATGAGAAACTGGGACTGCGGGACAGGATCAGCTGTGAAGAAGAGTTACTCTTCACCTCCCATAACCACAGCTCCCTCGTGAACTAATTCTCAGACTCACAGAAGGGTTTTGGTTGGAAGGGACCTTCACAGGTCACACCTTCCACTACAGCAGGTTGCTCCAAGCCCCTGTGTCCAACCTGGCCTTGAACACTGCCAGGGATGGGGCAGCCACAGCTTCTCTGGGCACCCTCTGCCAGCGCCTCAGCACCCTCACTGTAAAATAACTTCTTCCTTAAGTCCAGTCTAAGCCTACCCGCTTTCCCTTCCCTTGACCTGCCAGCCACACATACCAAAGCAGTGTAACACATCCCTTCCTTCCAGGCCATCTTCCAGCCCTATCCCCCTATCCCACATCTTGTCTGGAACAAAAACCCGGTGTGGCATAGCTTCTGCAAGCTCCTACCTCCATGGATAGTGAAGTCCTCCACTGGCACCGAGCTGGCCACTTGGCCAATGTGTGTCAAGTCCTCTTCATTCAGACCAGTGGAAGGGCAGGTCATGCTCCGGGGCTGGCCATCCAGAGTGAAGAAACCTGCAGAGGAGAAGCAGCCCAAGTGTTGTGGGAGCCATGCCCAGCTCTGTGTGAAAAGCTCAGCTCATGGACACCCTCAAGCAAGGGTGAGGGTACCAGGAGCAGAGAGCACCATCCCAACTCCTCACCAGGGTGATTTACTAGAGGATAGCTGGCATGGCTCTAGAGAAGCCAGGCTCTTTGCTAGGGACCTCCAGAATGTTGCTAGTCACTTACCAGGCCAGGGCGAGTCCAGCCAGTGCTTGATGTGCAAAATCTTTTCATCCTTGGATCTCGCATGGGCCTCCTCACAGATCTTGTCGTACTTGGCAATTTCCTCCTGAAAGGCAGAACCAGGAGACGGAAAAGCATTAGCAAGGTCTCCCCAAACAAGGGTGCCGAGCCTGGGGGCCCTGGTATGAGCTTCAGGGGTGCTGGAAGGCACCGCTGGTCCCCAAAGCAGGGGAGCCTTTGAGAGCAAAGCTGGTGCTGGAGGACCCTGTGCCCCAAGGGACAGCTCTGCTGCGGTCCAAACTGACAACTTTTATTCAACCCTAAGGATTATTCAACCAGTTGAAGGAGAAGCTGGCAGAGCTGCTGCTGCACTTGCTGCCAGAGGGACCTGCACCAGAATGTCCCAGGCCACAGTGAGCCCGAGTGCTGAAGAGCCCAACTGTCCCATGGGTCCCTGCTGTGCCGCAGCAGCCCAGCGCCGCATGGCCTGTGCTGCACTGATCACGGGGCAGTCCTTGAACTAGATGTTCCTGTGCTGTTCAGAGCTGGCACAGTCCAAGGACGAGCCTCGGCTTCTAACCCTGTCACTGCCAGCTCTGCAGCGCTCGCCCAAGCCTAGCACAGCTCTGCCACCTTTAGGTGACAAGTACAAGCAGAAATGGGCCCCATCACATCATTCTCACGAAGGTCTGTACCAAACACACAGTGTTCCTGGAGATGCCACCCGCAGTTTTCCTCCCGGGCCCCACAGGACAGTACCTCGTACTCCGGCTGATTTACCACCCCCTGGGAAATCAGCAGCTCTGCATATTTCTGCAGCACCGGCTTCTGCTTCCGGATTTGTTTGTACATCAGGGGCTGCGTGAACATGGGTTCGTCCATCTCGTTGTGACCATTGCGCCTGTAACAAACCTGCCAGGAACAGAAAGAGCCTTTGAAAACAGCTGCTTGCGACCCACAGCACCACAAGCAGTCGGAGGTACCTGGGTCACTGTGCTAGGAAGGGTCCAAAACAGCTGAGGAGGGACCCAGTGCAGGAGTGAGAGTAGGCTCCATACAGAATGTCACATCTCCAAGTGCTATCACAGCCTCATTGCCTCCCTTTACACCACCTCCTCCTTCCCCTCATGTCAAAAGGGTCAGACAAGCCCTGAAGAGGCTTGTCACAGAACCACTGTGAGGGTGGTGCACGAGCACTGGTTGCCCAAAGAAGTTGTGAATACTCCATCCCCGGCAGTGTTCAAGGCCAGGTTGGACAGGGCCTTGGGCGACATGATCTAGTGGAAGGTGTCCCTGCCCATGTCAGCGGGTTGGAATTAAGATGATCTTAAGGTCCTTTCCAACCCAAACCATTCTCTGATTCTATGAAGAGAAATCTCACCTTTCAGAAGAACACCCTGAGAGGCACCAGCAAGCACCTGCAGCAGAATCACAGCTTTAGGATAAAGCCTTGTGCCACATTTCTTACCAAATCCACCACCACATCCTTATGGAAGGTGCTTCGCCACTCTGCTGCCACGTTGCACACATAGACAACGGCCTCAGGGTCGTCTGCATTGACATGGAAAATGGGCGCGTTCACCACGCGGGCGACATCGGTGGGGTACGGGGAGGAGCGAGCCATGCGGGGGTCAGTTGTGAAGCCGATCTGCAGTAGGTGAGAGGGAACAGGTCCAGCACAGGGATAAGGATTTGGAACACGGCTCTTTCATGGGACATCGATGTTAAAGCTGCCGTGGCGCGGGGCAGCTGCCCTGGGTCGGCTCAGGAAGGCGCCAGGGGCTGCTGTGGCTGAACTGGGGATTCCCCCATGGCTGCACCGCTCCGTCATAGCACCACCTGCACACCAGGCACCGCAGCCCGTCCTGGTCCCTATGCCCGGGCCATCATCCCGTGGGCAAGGGCTGCTCCCTGCAAAACGTCTCTGCTTTACATGGGGCAGAACAGAGCAGCCCTGCATGATCCCGCACGCCAAGCATCAGATCACACCACCTCTGCACCAGGCTGGACTCACAGGCTGCTACTGCGGAGTAGCTGGGTTTAACATGCCCCCTGCTGATCCCAGGATTATGGCTCACGCCAGGAATGTTGGCTGGGAGACAGCTACTGCCTGCTGACAGTTACCACCCGGAGCTGAGCCTGCAGAGGCCCGTGGACACAGGGGCTTTGCTCCTCACCTGGTTGTTCACCACAACGTGGACAGTGCCGTGCGTGGTGTAGGAGGGCAGGTCGCTCAGGTGGAACGTCTCGTACACGATGCCCTGCCCAGCAAATGCAGCGTCCCCATGCAGGAGGATGGACATCACCTGGGAGATGGGAAGCCACGGCTGTCAGCAGGGGCTCTGCCGGGACAGCCGCCAGGAAAGGGCACAGGTCTCATTCCCATGAGCCTTCAGCATCCCAGAAAGGACACAGAACAGCTCATCAATGCATCCAGCACTTCCTCAGGGGATGGGAGTGGAGCCAGCTG
>NW_009915389.1:15324-23948 GCF_000696875.1 Nestor notabilis | reverse complement strand
CACGCTCGGGGGACAGCACCCGATGCACAGTGGCTGGGAGGCAAGTCCCATTCCCAAACACACACCTCAAAGCAAAGCCTTTAACTGGGGGAAAACAAAAAGAAGTCCATTTTCCCCACACTTTGGGGTCCTTTGGGCAGGACCTGGGCCAGGAGCATGCTCCAGCTGCAGTGACATTACTTTTGCTCTGGTACCCAGGGGCTGGCTGAGGACACTGCCTGCCAGACGAGGACAGAACTTGTATATTTATATCCAGCCCTTGGGATGTAGGAGGAAGGGAAGCTCTTTTGATCTCACCCCTCCACTTCTTGGTGTTGGAGACAGGTCTGTGACGAATCAGACCACAAATAAACCCCCCTCTCCTGCAGCCCATTCCCTGGGTGCAGAGAGCTGCCTCCTGCTGCCAGCTCCAGCTTCCCCAGCCTCAGGAAGGCTTGAGGCTTCTGTTGCAGGGTCCCCCAGGCTGTGATGCTCAGGTTGGCTTTTGGAAGCACCCCTCATTTCCCTGTTTTCCAACCAGGGGGTTGGGTGTTTGCCGCTCCCCGTAGCAGAGCTGAGCAGGTTGTTCAGCGTCGAAGGAAGCGGCGATGGAAGCTCGGGATGGGTGAGCCCTTACCAAAGTTATCCCCAAAGACAGTGGGGAAGGATGAGGGAGCAAAGTCAGGGTGAGGGCAGGGGAAGGGGCATAGCAAACCAAAACCACCCGGGTTTCTTCACTTTCCCTCCAGCCTGCCTTCCACCAAACCCCATCCAGCCCAGGCACTTCACTGCGGGAGCTTCAGCACCACTCACCTTCTTGCCTTCCGTGTCCCCACAGTAAAACTGCTCTGCTTTAGTCTTGCCTTGAACAACGGGATCAGCTGCTTCCAAGTGAGAAGGATTTGCCACCAAGGAAAGGGTAATGTTCCTGTCAGTGACGCGGTTAATCCGCCGGTGGTACATTCCCAGGTGGTACTTCACATCACCAGAGCCCTGATGGACAGGAGAGGAGAGTCACCCCCGGGAACATAAGTGGCTTTTGGGGCATAGAAGGAGACCTTGAGGCAGAGCAGCGCTGACCCCTGGGGCTGGAAAAAGGGGCCTTTCCTGCAGGCCCTGGCAGAAAGCAGCAGGTGCTCACTTCAGGAGCTGACCTGGCACCCAGCAAAGCTTGTTCCTGGTGCCAAACAGCCAACAAACCTCAGACACGCATTAAGCCCATCTCTAGGTAAGGTTGAAGGTGCAGAGCATTGCGGAAGACACTGGAAAAGAGGTAACAGTCCCCCCAGCTCTGCCCACACTGTGGCAGTACAGCCATCGCTGGCACCACTCACACTATGCTGCCATTCCCAGTCAAGGCACCTCGACACCCCAGGCTGCTGCTTTCTCACCTCAAAACCCCACCTGAAGGGCACAGCAGGACAAAGTCAGCTCAGGCCAGCTTTCCAAAAGCCAAATCATCCCAGCTTACAATACTGGAAGCTTTGCAATATGACTGCATTGCAGTCACAGACCCTGCAGCACAGGCGATTTGAGCCTCGTGGCTTTTGGTGCTACTTTAGGGCCCAAGGGTACAAGCCAACCTCTGCTCCTGGCCGCCTTCCCCTCATCTTGTTGCACTGCTTTATGCCCATGGAGAGCCACTGGGACACCAGCAGCAGCCAGGGCACACGTCACCCCCAGGACAGGAAAGGACAGACTAGTGATGGCACTGACAACCCAGCTCATTCTGCAGTCATAGCCCCTGGGGACCACACGGGGACAGGCGACAGCAAACCACTATGGGCAGAGGAGACTCGCCTCATCAGCAGCTTCCAGCTTGGAATCAAACTGGCAGAAGATCTGCTCCAGCTCTTTCCTGATCACATTGGCAAGAACATTGAGGCGTCCCCTGCAAAAGCAAGACTGTTATTGGCAACCAGTAGTCCCAGCCTGGCAGCAAGTGCCACCAGTCACCTGTCACCCCCCACATCACACAGTGTCACGGTTCTAGGGTCACCCGTGGAGGGAGGTCCTAAGAAGGAGACTGCAGACCCCTCAGCTCAGGGTTGGACCAGCCACCAAACACTTGCTCGAACACAGCGCTGCTGCTCGAGCCACCATCCCCCTCCAGGGGAGCTGAAGCTGAAAACACTGCAGAGCAGAGAGCAGCGAAGGCCTGAGCTCTCCAGCTAAAGTTCACCACGAGCAAGACCAGTTCAATAAAGGCAGAAACCAGTGTGCCTCCCAGTCCCAAACCGCGGCAGCAGCCCCCTCCTCAGTACCCTAAGCACAGCCATGGAGAAAGGCAAAGTTACCTGTGGGGCATCCCCATGATAACATAATCCACTCCCTTCTCACTGGACTTATCGATAATAGTCTTTAAGGCTGGGATCAGCACTTCACAGCCCTCCAGCCCAAAACGTTTCTCTGAAGACCATTTCCGATGGAGGAACTCCTCAAACCTGGAGGCAAAGGGAGAGAGGGTTCAGTGCCAGGGCTACAGGGCAGAAACCAGAGGAGGGATAGGGACTGCACCAAGGGAGCCACAGCACCAAGTGATGCTTAAGCAGCCCAACAGCCTTCCCTGTGTCCTTCCACAGAGCCCGGCTGCCCATTCCCCCACCCTGTGCTGCATTTAAAGCTTATTTTTAGACCTTTTCTTCCAGGGCCAGCCTGCCAGCCCCAGCAGCTCACTTGCATCATCCTGCTGAGCGAGCCAACCGTGACAGATGACGCCAAGATGTGACTCAGGCGGTGACCACATCGCTCCGGCTGGGAGCAAGGGAAGCTGAAGAGAAGGTGAAGCCCCCCCCGGGGTACCTGGTAGAGCGGACCAGCCTGGCCAGCAGCGTGCGCTTCTCTTCGTTGGTGAACTGCATGATGCCCGGAGTCTCAAACTTCCGCCGGATCCACTGGCACTGCTCCAGGTCGTTGATGAACATGAACTCCACGCCGATGTGCTGGCAGTAGGCCATCTGTGCCACAGGAGGAGAAGGGCCATCAGAGAGCAGCCAGAGTTTTAGTGCCAACTCACCCCCCCAAAAACAGGCACGTGGGGCATTGTATCAGGCCACGGGGCCAGGGACTCCTTCATTCCCCTCTTTAACCTTTCAGCAAGATGAAAAGCCTCCTGCACCAGTGGAGACATGAATCTTCTGCCTGGCATCCGCAAAGAGGTGCCCCAACGCCAGCGAGTGCAGCCTGGGGGGACCCTCAAGCTGTGCCCAGCAGCCAGCACTGTACCAGCCCTGTTTGGGGAGCCTGGTTTGAGCTGTTTTCCCAGGAAAGGGGATGCTGCAGGGACATCCTGGGATACTGTGGGCAGTTCAGACCTTGCACATGACCCAGCATCAAAATGTTTAGTTCTCTTTCCCCAAGGGGCCCAGGATCAGACCCTCAAGTCCTCTACATCCACATCAGAAGTGAGATTTTTCCCTCTCAGTGGCATCAGCTATGAGCAGGTCCAGAACCTCAATTCATAGGGCAGAAAGAGAATCAGTGAAACAACCTCCCACAACAAATAAGGAGCCTGTTCTTGTAGCTTATCTAAGATGTTGATGCAGCTTTTCTCCTCCCAAGGTCAACCTGTCTCAGCAGAGACCATGTGAGCAAGCCTGCAGCTTGTCTGGGAGCCGTCTGTGCTCGCAGACCTGTCAGAGCATGCTATGGAATTTGGCAAGAAAGGGGAACTGGCTGCAAGAGCTGGAAGCCCCAGCACCAGGGTGGAGCTGCTCGTACCCCAAGACCCTCCAAGGGGCCACCATGCAGGGCAGCAGAACTACTGCAGGACACAAAGGGGGGTATCCCTGCTTCCAGCTGCTCCTATGCTCTCCCAGCACCGTTTGCTGTGTTAAGCTGGAAAACATATGCAGTATTGAGTTGCCTGGGGTTTGCTACACCTTGGATAGACCAAACATGTTGCCCCAATGCAGCATGAAGCTGGAGGTGGCCACAGATGAGCAGGTAACATGGGGCAGCTGCTGCAAGGGGGGCAAGTGCTATGGGGCAGCTCCCAACCTGAAAAGCTTGAAGTGTACAGGTTGGCGCAGGCTGTGGGCAGCAGCAGGGCCCAGGACCTTCAAAAAGCAACTGCTCTGCCCCTGGTGCAAAGAGGTCCCGTGCAGCCCCCCCCGCCCTCCTCACCTCCAGCCGACGGATGATTTCCCGGAGCGGAAGAGCCGATTCACTTCCACCGATGAAGGTGGTGGTGGGCAGGTGGAAGACCTTGTCGAGGTCAGATTCATCTAGCCCGTAAAATCCTGCAGGGTTTTTCATGGGTGGGACAAGCAAAAGCAAGAGAGAGAAGGAAGGAAGGGGGACGGGGGGGACACCGTCACGCAGGGACCGGGTGCAATTGGGAGAGGTGGGAAGGGACAAAAAAAAAGCAGCATAAAACCAAACATAAGCATGAAGGAAGTTTATATGGATAAAAAGCCGTAATTAAACCAAAAGACATTAAGCACAGAACCACAAAATTATTATGAAAGGTAATGCAGGAAACAAAACACAAAGCAATATATATATGCATGTAAATCAGCAATTAAAATCCAGGGTGAGAGTCGGGAAGTTTTGTAGCCCCAAGAACACAAAAAATACACCACAAATTATAACAGAGGGGAAGAGAAAAGAAACAGGAATTGAGGAGTCACCGAACGTAACGGAGGTGGCGCCACATGGTGGGAATTAAACATGAAGAGTCAACGCAGAGAAGGAAACAGTTAAAACAGACAAACCCCAAAGAGGGAGAGAAAGAGAAGCAAGAGAAAGAACAGGCATCAGGGCTCTGCAACGGACTCTCCTGAATAGCTCACAGGGAGCAGGGCAGCCAGACGGCCCCGCAGGGGTTCTGCTGTCCATATACTCCCTTGCCCCAATTAACAGCCATTTAATTAGGGGTTTAGCCTAGCTCTGTTCAGCAAACCCCATCCTTTTTGGTGTTGGCACCTCATGGTTCGTAGGCAGCTCCTGCTTATGGCACGTGGCGCTGTGGAAGCTGGGCTGTGCCTGGAGCAGGGCTCGGAGCAGAATGTCGGGGTTTGGAGCTGCAGATGAGACCCACCACCACCCACAGCAGGTCCTGCCAGGGCCTGGTGCAGCTCCACGGTCCCCTAGAGCCATTGCAGGTGCCTCAGCACCCACTGAAGCTCAGGGTTGTCGCGGGGGAAACTGAGGCATGGAGGAGGAGGGACCATGAACTCACTGAACCGATGCAGCGAGGCAAAAGCAGAGCTGGGGAGGAGATTGGGGAGTCCTAAGACCCTCCTACAGCAGGAGCTTGGCTGGAAGAGGGGTGGGTGAGCAGAGCTGGTGGCCCACAGCCCTGACGCCTGTCGGGCTCCTGTTTGTCCCTCCCAAACTCTCAACAGAACCAGGGCTCAAGGTGTTTCCTAACCCGGGGCAGGAGCCACAGAGGAGGCAGCCACCACCACTCCTCCAGCTCGCCCAAACCAGCTGGGTTCTCTTTAAGGGAGGGTACAGGGGATACCTGGCCCCTCCAGAGCTGGCCCTCCTTGAACTTAAGCTTAAAAGACTCTATCCCTTGCTCTCTGGTCAGAAATGGAGGATGAGCTGGAGGTGGAGCTGTCCATGTCTTGTCCCTGCGCAGCCTCGAGGACAGCCCTTGCTGGAGCCTGGCAACACCCACAGCAAGCCTGGAGCGGAGGTTTCCCTGGTTGCCGCTGCCGTCCATCCCTCCTCCGCCTGGCATCACCCTCCTGCACGCTGCTAGGCCCAGGGGAAGAAATGAAAGCAGACCCTGAGGAGCTCAACGCTGAAGCCGTGCCTGGGAGCACTGAACTGCAGTGGCAGGAGCTGAGGGATTGGCCTCATGCCTCCGGGACTCCTCTGCGGTTCCAGTCCAAACAAGCCCTGGAGAGAGGCAGCATTAGTACGGCGCATCCCAGGTAAACCACTGGGCTGGAGGTTTCAGGGAAGCCGCAGTGATTTGCTGTGGCTCCCAGCACCGTGGCACAGGGCTGGCTCTGCCATGCCACTGTGAAGACTCAGACACGCTTTGGGGGGTATCAGATTTTACAAGGAGTTTTCAGGGCTCTAAGCATCTCTGCTCTACTGCAACCTGCCAGCTTTCCTGCCAGCGCTCAGTATTTATAGGCAGCAACACCATCAGATGGGGGGAAGGCTTGGGACGCACCAAAATGTGTGCTCTAGCAAGCCAGGCATGCAAACACAGATGGGAAAGGCCAGCGAGGGGCTCTATCAGGGATCTCTACAAGTGAAGCATCACTAACCAAGCACCTACATCACGACTTGTAGCGGGACAAGTGAAAAATCAACACATTCCAAAACTCAAGAGAGGTGCGAGATGGGAGGGGTCTGGTCACCAGCTTGGTTCATGCCCAGAATAACCTATTCAAAGAGAGTCCTGCACTCCAGAGGGTTAAAGGCTCATTAATTGCATACCTCCTACTGTTAACACTCTCAGCCGCTCCTTGAACACTGCGAGGTCTGGGGTGGGCAGGGAGGGGGGTGCAGAAAGGGAGAAGATAGAGAGACGCAGTCAAAGTTAGTACAAAAACCTGGAACTGTGAAAACTAGTCATGGAAAGCACAAGTCAAAAATCACAGTATTTCAAATACAGTCAAAAACCAACAGAGGAAGAAGGTTGGGATGAGGATGACTATGCACTAGGCGGGAAAAGAAGTCCCTGCAGAAGGTCTAGCGAGAGGAGGGGTGAGCAGGGAGGGAAAAGGGGGCATCAGACACTGGGGAGCAGTTGAGCTGCACGGTTTGAGATCTCCTCTCCTCCTGCCTGCCACGGCATCTCCACCTCCTACCATCAAGTCATCTTCCTGCCAAGCTGCACCAACGAGAGCACCACCCTCTGCAGTGCAGGGAGCTGCCTCCTGCCAGCATCTGCTCCCAGGAGGATTTCAAGGTCACCTCAAGGAGGCTCTGCTGCCTCCTTGGATCAGGAGGGGAGATCAGGAAGGGGATCAGGGTGTACAAGAGGAAGACCAGGGCACAGGAGGCAGGCACACACCACGCTGTGTTTCTCGAGTGTGCCATTTCTGGAGCTGCACTCCCCAGCCACCCAAGTGCCTCAATCTCAGCCAGGTTACAAGAAAGGCTCTGGATACAACTCCTCCTTTGGTCGGTGGGGAAAGATTTCACGTTCAGGTGAGACCTTTGGTGAAGCAAGGTTGCAAGATGGGGCGGAGGAGGTGGCAGCGCTCCCAGCCCATCTCCCCACAGGGGCTTGCCTGGCTCCTCCCGAGCTGGAGGACGATTTCCATCAATTCCCCTGGGCAAGAGGCAGGAGCAGCTGCCTTCCACGGACAGACAGGGGGACGGGTGCTCAGACACACACCACCTTCCACGCACCACCTGCATTTCAGTGTGGTAAGGTGTCATTTCCTTACACAGGTCACGTCGAGTTCCTGCAGTCATCTCATCCTTGTTTCACACCACTTACCATGCCACATCAGCTGCAGAAGACCAGGATGAGATTACTTTGGGTTTTAAATAGAAAAGACAAGAGAAAGAGCAATTTGGTGGCTCCAGCCCCACCACTCCTCAGGCAGAGTACCCCAGGCCAGCTTTTTCTTCCTCTCCCTTACATTTGCTCCAAAGCTCACTGCTAAATCCAAAGAGAGCTTCCAAACCAGACACAAACCAGTTGCTAAACAAAAGGCAATTGAGAAGAAAGATCCATTTCTGAGATTAATCATGCAACTCCTTTGAATTACACTGGTTTAAGCTGTTGGCAGCAGAGCTCACACCACAAAAGCTGACCTTTAAGGATTTCACTGCTCAGAAACAAGATTATTTCCAAGTTTCAAAGCCACTCCTGATATTAACTGCTCTGTCAAGTGTTAAGAAATACTCTTTCAAAGCAAAAACCAGCCAGAAGGATCTGCTAGAAATCGGCTTTCTCTGCCACACGCCAGCAACACTCAATGTTAGGCTCGCTGGAGCTGTGCCCACGCTCTGCACCAGCACCGCTTTGCTCCCCTCCTGCTGAGCACTGGTTGCAAGCTATGTTCGCCAAATTTTATTTTAAGATTGATCAGATGAGGTTTTCCAGGATAAGGATACGAGGGGAAAGACTATTCAGTATAAATCATACTTACAGCAAGATAATAAAGCGTCCTTTGATTAGACACAGCCATTTGAGTATGGGGTCTTGCCATGGGACACAACCCCAGCATGAGCTAGAGACTGATTCCAGCACAGCTTGTTCCCAGGGTTCATTATTTCCTATGAATTCATGGATTCCTGGTAATTAAATCACCACCAGGAACAGCAGTGACAGATACGTTAGTATGGAAGCCATGAAGAAACAGGAATTAAACTTAATGCCTGGCTCAGACACAGAGATCACAGGCTGAGATTCTCTTCCAGCCACCCCTACAGACCAGCCGTGCCCGCACACTTCCCACCCCAGCGAGCCGGTCTGTGTCACACTGCTGGGCTCATGACCACTCGCCCTGGGGGAGCAGGAGAAATGGAGCTTATTCCACTCCATCCAGATCCTGTTCCAGCTGTGATGATGCTTGAGCCCAGCTTTGCAGCTGGGGCTGCAAGGGATGACCTGTGTTTGGGTTGCTTTGGACCCCTGGGCTCTTCTTCTGAAGCAAAGATGCTGCTGGAGCATACCCTGCTTCAAAGGACCCACACAGACAAAGCAGAAGGAAAGTCCTGTG